>NW_028138760.1:97500-102187 GCF_964270905.1 Leucopleurus acutus | reverse complement strand
CTTTCTTTCTCTCTCTCTTTCTTTCTCTCTCTCTCTCTTTCTCTTTCTCTCTCTCTTCCTTTCTCTCTTTCTCTCTTTTTCTTTCTCTCTCTCTCTCTTTCTTTCTCTCTCTCTTTCTTTCTCTTTCTTTCTCTCTTTCTCTCTCTCTTTTTCTTTCTTTCTTTCTCTCTCTCTTTCTTTCTCTCTGTCTCTGTCTCTCTCTGTCCCCCTCTGTCTCTCTCTCTCCCCCTCTGTCTCTCTGTCTCTCCCTCCCTCTCCCTCTCCCTCTCCCTCTACCTCCCCTCTCCCTCTCCCACTCCCACTCCAACTCTCACTCTCTCTCTCTCCCCTCTGTCCCTCTGCCTCTCCCTCTCCCTCCCCCTCTCCCTCTCCCTCTCCCACTCCCACTCCCACTCTCACTCCCACTCCCACTCCCACTCTCTCTTTCTCTCTCTCTCTCTCTTTCTTTCTATCTTTCTTTCTTTCTTTCTTTCTTTCTTTCTTCCTTCCTTCCTTCCTTCCTTCCTTCCTTCCTTTCCTCTCCTCTCCTCTCCTCTCCTCTCCTCTCCTCTCCTCTCCTCTCCTCTCCCCTCCCCTCCCCTCCCCTCCCCTCCCCTCCCCTCCCCTCCCCTCCTCTTCTCTTCTCTTCTCTATTTTCCCTAATGAAAAGGTTCAGTTTGGGCCTCCAGTTCACTTTCCTCGCTGGGTTGCTTGTGTTCTGGAAGCTGAGTGGTGAGAGGCCTTGGTCTGTTTTGGATAGGCTCCCCTTACGGGATGTGCTTGGGCTTGTCCTAGGCCTTTATACGTCCACGTATACCTGCGCCCCAAGCACACGCGATGCACGTACGTATGCTATACGTGCACGCTTTTTCCTTTGTTTTGAAGGACAGAGTAGGTGTACGGCTTGACTTCTTCGCGGGTATGGTTTGTCGTGGTCTCGGTGGGGCTACAGTCCGTTGTCGATACTTACCGCACTCCACACGCACGCACGCACGCACACGCTCGCACTCGGGGTGTTGCATTGAGTAGATGTGCCCGAACTCAGTTTCTTTAGTGGATGGCTATGGACTCCACCCTCTCCCCCCCTCCGCCCCCCCACCCGCCCGCATTCCCCCGAGCCCCGCCTCCCCCTTCCCCCACCCCCATGCCCACCCCCGCCCGTGGACTGTGGTCAGTCCATTTTGAAATCCATGTTTTCTCGTGACCGCGGGTGCGTTTTCCCCACCCACGCACCCATGTGTTGTCTTTGGACTTTGTCGCCGTCCGGGCAGAGATAGTTGTTTGTTTCCGCTTGTATGTGTGGGGTCGGAGGGTATCCTTCCTTTCCTTTCTAGGTTCTGGGCTTTGCGTGTCTGCTTCCGACAGACCTCCACCGTTCGAGAGAGGATGAATTCCTGCGTTGTTCTCTGAGTGCTTGCCTGGTTTCGGTTTGCCAGTCCCCGCCTTCCCTCCCTCCCTCCCTCCCTCCCTCCCTCCCTCCCTCCCTCCCTCCGTCCGGGCAGCCGGGGATCTTGCTCGTGACCCTCTGGGCACCCCGTGCCGGCCGCCCCGGGCCCCGCCGGCGTCTCCGTGGGATTTGCCCCCGCCGAGGAGTCGCGTGGGGAGCGCGTTTCCTTCGAGGCGGCCTCCCGGCGACGTCTTCCCAGCTTCCCCCGCCACCCCCCCCCCCCCCGTCTGCTGCCGGGGTCGCGCCGTGTCGTGCCGACCCGGGAGCTAGCTCCGAGACGGACGCCTCGGGGTCGCGCCAGACGCCCGCCGGCTCGCCCCGGCGGGCTGAGCTCGGGCGTTTGGGCGGCCCGGCGCTGCCGCATCCTCGGTGGCCGGCCGGCGACAGGGAACCCGGCCCGGGGACGTTGGAGCCGTTGTCGGGAGCCACCTGGCGGCCGCTTTTATATTGTCCCTCGTCTCTGGAGCTTCGGCGACCTTCGTGAGGGCTGTGACTCGGCCGCCGGGCCCGAGGCAGAGTTCCGGGAGCCGGGCGACGCTGGCGGTGACTGTCCCGGTGGCGCCCGGGCGTGGGCGCCTCCTGCTGTCGCTTGAGATTGGGCGTGCAGGCCTATGAGGGTGTGCCTGTCGCCGCGCTCTCGAGCCGGTCTGTGGGGCCGCCTGGCCTGGTCGACCAGCATCCGGCCGCGGGGACCGACCCGGCCACCCGACCCTCCTTCTTTCCTTCCTTCTTTCCTTCCTTCCTTCCTTCCCTCCCTCCCTCCCTCCCTGCCCCCACCCCCCCACCGCCCGGTCCCCACAGCGCCCCGCTCCGGAGGTGGGGACCGGCCCGTGCCCGTGCCCGTGCGTTTAGGCCGGTGGAGGGCGCGACGGGCTCGTTGGCGGGCGCGCGTGGGTCCCGGTGGTCGGATTCTTTCTGACCGATGCTTTTCCGAGTCGGACTCCGGAGGTGGGGACCGGGCTGGGCCGCGAGGGGTGACCCGGAGAGAGAGGCCCGGGCCCGGGTGCGGTCCCTCGTGGGCTCCGGTCGCCTGGGAGGTGCCTCCGTGCGAAAATGTTTAAGTCCCCCTGGGTCCGGGGACGCGGACGGACCGGGACCTGCTCGCGCGGGTGGCCGGGGAGGGCGCACCCGGCCCTTGAGCGGGCCCACGTGGGTCCCGGTCGGCGGACGCGACTTTTTCTCACCCTCCCCCGCCCCCTCCTCCACCGCGAGTCCCGGCCGGGGTGGGGGTGGCGGTGGGGACCGGCCCGAGTCGTACTGGGTGGCCCGGATAGGGCGGCCTGGGCCCGGGCGCGGTCCCTCGTGGGCCCCGCTCGTCAGAGGCGGCAGAGTGGGATATTTCCTTTTCTTTAACCGAGTCTTCGCCCGGGGACACGGAGGGACCCGCGGTACGGTACCTGCTCGCGCGGGCGATCCGGGGAGGGCGACCCCGGCCCGCTCGCTGCCTCTGCCACGTTTTCCCGGCCCTCCCGCCCCGCCCCGCCCCGTCCCGCCCCGCCCCACTCTGCCGCCCCCCACCCCCCCGGGCTCCTCGGGTCGACCAGATGGCCCCGAGAGAGCTCCGGGGCTGCTGTGGATGGGGAAGTGTTGGGGAGAGGTAGCCGGGCCGAGGTCCGGGGAGCGCCCCCGAGGTTCGTGGATGGGCCCCGCTGCCGGGCGCCGTGATTTTTTTCGCCTGAAATGGGCCTTTTTTACCACCAGATAGGTGCTGACACGGTCTCCTCTGGCGTGTCTCGCTGGGGGTTCTGGGACTCTGGACGCGCGCGGGGCGCTGGGCTTTGGACCGCCGTCTGGCGCCCGAACCGGCCCTTGCCGCTTGAGCCGCCCGCTTGGGCCTGCGCGCCGGCTCTCGTGTGTGCGCCCGGCTGACCCGACCCGCGGTGCCGCCTCCGGTCTCTGGCTCACCCGAGGGCGGCGGGGCGAGGTGGTGCGTGGGTCTTCTACCCCGTGTGACTCCCCTTCCCCGCCGCAGGCACCCGGGGGTTGGCTGAGACGACCCCACCCCGCAGGCTCCGTGCCACGTGTCAGGCGTTCTCCTCGCGGGGTCGTCGGCCACTGTTGCCCGAGAAGGCAGAGAGAGAGAAGGGGGGGCTGGGTGCCGGCTGAGGCTGAAGCAGGCTCCTCCGGTGAGGGTCCTCGCCGTGGCCCTCCCCCCTCGGGGCCCTCGTGGCCCCTGGCTCTCTGGATTGACTGATCGATGTGGTGATGTCGCGCTCTCCTGGGCCGGGCCTTAAGTCGCGCCAGACGAGGGACGGACGTTCTTGGCGAACGGGACCGCTCTTCTCGTTCTGTCCGCGGGCCCCTCGCCTCTCTTGTCACGCCCTGCCCGGCCTGCCGAGGGGTGTGTGGGAGGCAGGGGTGGTGGTCTCCGGCCCTGGCCTGCGGTCTCCCGCCTCCTGCCTCACGGCGTGGGCGGGGCCGTGGTCCTCGGACGCAGCAGACGCTCTCGCTTCGCCTCCTTGGCGTGTGCCTCGCGGGCGGTCCTCCCCGCGTCGGTGGGGGCCGTCCCGCCGCTGCGCCGCGCGCCCGCTGCCGGCGCGTGAGCGTGACTTGCTCGGTCCTCTGTGGTGCCCCTGGAGCGCTCCAGGTCGTCCCTCAGGCGCGCGAGGCCGAGCGGTGGTGTCGTTCCCTTTTCCCAGCGTGCTCCTCGGGGTCTCCGCCGCGGTGGTGTGTCCCGTGAGTGGCTCTCGCGGGGGGGGTCGAGACGGTAAAGGGCGCGGGGGCTTGCCTCTGTTTCTCTGCTTCGGTGGGGGACGGGGGCCTGCCGCCTCGTCGCCATCGTCCTCCCACGGTGTGCCGTGGGGGGACTGACTTCGTGGCCGGGCCGACGCCGCGTGTGCCGCCGCCCCCCACTTGCGTGTGTGGGGGGAGTCGCACAGGGGCGTGGGTGCGATCGTGTCGGGCCGGGGCCTGCGAGAAGGGGGGGCGTCTGTCGCGCTTCTCGGGCGTGCTCCCCCCTTCCGGAGCCCGGTGGACGAGCCTGGGGGGCGGCAGAGGCTGTGCCCCCGAGGCTGTGGCCGCGAACGCTCCAGTGGGCCGTGTGCTTACCCATACCGCAGACCCCCCCCACCCCTCCCACGGCCAGTCGTGGACTTGGTGGCTCGTGGAGCGCCTCCGTGGGCCCGAAGGGCAGAGACGATGGGTGGGGGATGACGCACCCTCGGTGAGAAAGCCTTCTCTAGCGATCCGAGAGGGAGCCTTGGGGTACCGGACCCCCCAGCCGCTGCCCCTCCCGAGCGTGCGGTGGCCACGGTGGCCACC
>NW_028138760.1:90000-92500 GCF_964270905.1 Leucopleurus acutus | reverse complement strand
CGTGGTGTCTCGTGTGGCGGTCGGCCCGGCCCCCCCGGCCGGGGTCCCGCGTCACGGGCCGGTAGCGCCGAGGCCCCGCGTGTTGCGGGCGGCCGCGGGCGGAGAAGCGTGTCGGTCGGTGTCCGGGCGGCGGTGAGCGTGGGGGCGCCCCGCGCCCAGCCCCACCCCCCACGCCTCGCCCGCCTCCCCCCTCTCCAGGTACCTAGCGCGTCCCGGCGCGGAGGTTTAAAGACCCATGGGGGGTCGCCCGTCCGCCTTGGGGTCGGGGCGGTCGGGCCCGCGGGGAGTCGGGAGGCCCCTCCCTTCTCCCCCAGGCTCCGCTTCACCCCCCCCACCACCGGCACCTCACCACACACGGGGCCGGGGCGCCGCGCCGCCGCGGCGCCGCCGGTCCACCCCGCCGCGGCCGTCGGGAGGGGGCTACCCGGCGGCCGTGGTGCGGGCCGGGGCCGTGCGCCGCGCGCCTGCGCGCCCCGCGTCCCCTGTGTGTGTGTGTGTGTGTCTGTGTGTGCGTGCGCACGCACGGTTGGGTTGGGGGGGGACAGGTGGGAACCCCCCGGGCGCCTGTGGGGTGTCCGAGCCCGCCCCGCCCGCGGGGTCGGTGCCGGGCGCCCCGTGGTGTGAAACCCTCCGGCCCCCTCCGGTCTGCTTGTTTTCTGTCTGACTTGGCCGGCCAGGGGCAGCCCCTCCGGGGGAAGGTGCCGTGCCACCGGCGGGGGGCCCTCCCCCGCCGAAACCCAGAGAAACCAAAACTCGTACGACTCTTAGCGGTGGATCACTCGGCTCGTGCGTCGATGAAGAACGCAGCTAGCTGCGAGAATTAATGTGAATTGCAGGACACATTGATCATCGACACTTCGAACGCACTTGCGGCCCCGGGTTCCTCCCGGGGCTACGCCTGTCTGAGCGTCGCTTGACGATCAATCGCCCCCCCCGGGGTGTGCGTGCGTGCGCGCGCCTTCCCGGGGGTGGCGCGGCTGGGGGTTTGCTCGCAGGGCCCGCCGGGGCCCTCCGTCCCCCTAAGTGCAGACGCGGCGCCCCCCGGCCACGGGGGCGCGCTGCCCGCGAGCGGGAAAGAGAAAGGGGTTAGAGAGAGAGAGCTCGCGACGAGGCCCTGGCCGCGTGGCCTCCGCGGTCGGTCCCCCTTCGGGAAGCGCCCTCGCGCCGCAAGCGGTCTCTGGGCGCTACCCCCGGGGTGTCGGTGGGCGGGGACGGTCCCGCGCCCTCGCGGCCGGGGCCGGCGGTGGTGGTTGGGCCGCGTCCGTTCCGCCGTCGTACGCCGCCCGCCCCCGGCGGCGTCCCGGCGAGGTCCGGCCCGCCTCCTCCGCGGGGCCCCGACCCGCGCGTCCGGGGTCCGTGCCCGCCCCCGCCGCCTCGCCTCGCCGTGTCGGGGCGGGCGTCTCGGGCCGAGGCCCGGTCGTGCGTGCGCGGCCGCGCCCCGGGGATGCGTGCCCCGGCGGCGACCCGCGGGACGCCGCGGCGTCGCCTGCCGCCGCGCGCTTTCCCCCGGGCTGCGGCCGCGCCGCTCGGCGCTTCGTGCACGCTCCCCGAGCCGGCCGGCGGTGGGCGCCTGTCGGTGGTGGGCGGCGGGGGCGCACGGCGTCGTCCGTCCGTCGCTCGTCGTGGCGGGGCCGTCTCGCGGCTGCGTGGAGGCTGTGCGGCGTCGGCGGCGTGAGGGGTGGAGAGGCGGAGAACGGAGACGGGGGGGGGAGAGAGAGGGGAGAGCGAGAGAGGGTTGGGAGTCGGTCGCGGAAGGAGGCGCGGGGAGGAGGGCCCGGCGGTCGGGGGGCGACCGCCGGGTTTTCTCCCCACCGCCTTGCCCTCCGCGCCGCCCGCCGCCCTCTCCCGTCCGCTGCTCCCGCTCCTCGTCCTCCTCGTCGTCCTCTCCCGTCCCCCCGCCCCCACCCCCGTCGTCTGCCGTCCTCCCCTCCGTGACGTGACGGCGCCGGCTCTGCGGCGCGCTCGGGTGTCGTGCGTCTCCCGGCCGCCACCCCCGGCCTCCCCGCCCCGCCCGTCCGTCCGTCCGTCCGTCCCGTGGCCGCCGGCTCGTGCTCCCGTCCCGCCCCTCCCTCCCGCGCGTCCCTCTCTCCCCCCACCCCGCGCACGGGGGCGGGTTGAGGGGAGCCGGTGGTGGGGGGGGCCGGTCGACCGCGGCTCGGCCGCGGGGTCTCTCTCCGTCCCTCCTCCGCCCGCTCGCCCGCTCTCGCGCGCGCCCTCCGAGGCGCGCGCCCTCCGAGACGCGACCTCAGATCAGACGTGGCGACCCGCTGAATTTAAGCATATTAGTCAGCGGAGGAAAAGAAACTAACCAGGATTCCCTCAGTAACGGCGAGTGAACAGGGAAGAGCCCAGCGCCGAATCCCCGCCCCGCGGTGGGGCGCGGGAAATGTGGCGTACGGAAGACCCACTCCCCGGCGCCGCTCGTGGGGGGCCCAAGTCCTTCTGATCGAGGCCCAGCCCGTGGACGGTGTGAGGCCGGTAGCGGCCCCCGGCGCGCCGG
>NW_028138760.1:75000-82500 GCF_964270905.1 Leucopleurus acutus | reverse complement strand
CTTTCTGTCTCCCTCTCCCTCACCCATCCCCACTCCCCCCCATCCCCGGTCATGGGACATCCTCATTTTCCATGAGAACTCATGGAGATGGAAGGGATGTTGGACTGATGTTCGCGTGCTACCGGATCCCACTCCCACAGGGATAGCTGCTGCACTGCCTTTGGCAGGCCATGGTGGGTGGGGGTGGTGTCTCTTCTTCTGTATCGGTAGAAATGATTTCAAGAGGAGGCAGGATGGGCATAGGTCCGCTGCCTCACACCAAGGCCCTTTGGGAGCATTTCAGTGAATCGGGACAGAACATTTTTCTCCGTGCGGGGAGGGAACCGGAATAGGGCAAACCACCCCGAAATGGACCGCTTTGGCACACAGATGAGTTGAGTTCGAATTGAAGGCGCTTCAGAAACGACGGGTGGGCGACGAGGACGCTCTGCCGCTCTGCCTCTCCCTCTTCTTCCTGACCTGAAAGGAGGACCAAGATCTTCCTCGAGAAGAAGCTCAAACTCAGAGCCCGCCCTTTCGAGTGACTCCTGGCTTGGGCTTCTCCTGCGTGGGGGTCACGGTGCACGCGTTCCTCAGCCGTGGGTCGCTCTCTTCTCGAGCTGTCTTTTGGGGACAGGGGCCTCTCAGGCAAGAACTCAGAAGGATCGTCGAGGGAACGTCGTTTTTCCTCTCCCACGACTGATGAATGCAGACAGACACACAGGAATCTCGCCCCCCGCTTCCACCCCCGCCCCCCACCCCCCACCCCAAGTGGGAGGAGTCGCCGGACATCCTTGGGGTCACACACAGCCAGCCTCCGTGGCTCTTCTATGTTGCCAGGCTCCCTGGCCTTCACTGACCCCGCACGCCCCCAGTGAAGTTGCATCATCGTTCATAGTGTAAATGCTGTGAGAAGATAAGCTTTTCAAAATAAAATTCTCCCTGCCTTTCCTTCCCAAGAACACCATGAACACCTACTGTCATGTGCAGTGCTTATGGACCCACCTGGACCAGAGGACCCTCTCCGACAGACACCCTCCCCACCCCACCCCACCCCACCCCACCCCACCCCACCCCACCCCACCCCCAGGAACTCACTTGCTCCGAGTCATCGAGGAGAGGGTGTCTGGTTCCGTGTCTTAAATGGGTGGGCCAATGACACGTCATCTCCTAGTAAGCCATCGGGTTCACCGGTTTGGGTTCGGGTTCGGTGGCATGAAGTACATTTACGTCCTCCTTGAGTTTGACTTTGAAAGTCTTGGGGCCCTGAGTAGGCCGCCCCCAAACGTGCCTCCGTGGCATAGAGAAGTTTTGGAATTAGACTGACAACACCACGAGAGGGACACTCTGACTCTCTTTTACTTCTCCCCTCTGAAATCAGGAAGAAAATCTCTCACGTGAAAGGGGAGGGGGGCGGGAGGTGTAGACATCATGACGAAATGAACCGCCCTCATGCCTCGTGAAATGT
Organism: Leucopleurus acutus; assembly: GCF_964270905.1. Lineage (NCBI taxonomy): Eukaryota > Metazoa > Chordata > Mammalia > Artiodactyla > Delphinidae > Leucopleurus > Leucopleurus acutus. The sequence goes on along the minus strand of NW_028138760.1, from coordinate 81,053 downwards.
TCACGAATCATCTGAGTAGGACTGCTCATAACGAATAGAGGGCATAGATGTTAACGAGATAAGGATGTTTAAGGGGAACTCTCCCCCCAATGATCGTTTTCCATAGGCCGACTTCAAGACTTTCCCACATCTCTGGTCATCTCTAGGCTTAGAGGTTGGCTAAGTGCCATTGGCAGGGTGAAATCTCAGCGAGTGTCTACATCACCTCCACATAAGATAAAATACTGAAATGTTCACGGCTCCACAAGTCTAAGGGTCTCCCTGCTTTGGACCTTTTACGGAGGAGAGACTGAGCGTGTTTGGTTCCATGCCTAGATAGATCTTGTGCTTTAGGGAAAGAGTGTACTCGGTAGGAGCCTAGACTTCTACAAAGTATTCCATGTTCACACTGTTCACTGTGGTTGGCTTCCTTACTTTCACTGACTGAAGAAAAAAAAAAAAAAAAAACAGACAGTGTCCAAGGACGAGGCATTCTAAAGAAGGAACGGAACGTGTGTGGTCCAAGCTACCTGATGTCGCCATCCTCATGGTAGGAAGAGGACTTTTTTGGGGGAGTGGGGAGGCAAAGTAGAAGATACGCAGATAATGTTTGGGGGAAGGAGAAAGAGATTTTAGTCCTAAAGGTGGTCACTTCTCAATGGAAAAGAAAGAAAACGAGGGACAGGCTAAAAATGGGCACAGACGATTGGAAAAGGTGTGTGAAGAAAACGGTCTTTGGAAAGGAATCGGATCCGTGGTCAGGACTGACTGGATAAGATGAGGATGGATTCAAAGACAGAAATGAGTTTTCGTATCAACGTGAAACATGTGCAAAAATAGAATTTAGTTGTCTCTCTATGTTAAAAGGACAAGGTTTGGGTTTAGGGTTTGGGTTTTTCTTTCATCGGTCTGCTCTGTCCATCATGAGAGATCAGATTAGATTAGGAAAGGTTTCTTCCTTTATCTTTAAGGAGAGAAGGGAGGGAAGGAAGGGAGGGAAGGAAGGAAGGAAGGAAGGAAGGAAGGAAGGAAGGAAGGAAGGAAGGAAGGAAGGAAGGAAGGAAGGAAGGAAGGAAGGAAAAAGGAAGCAAGAAAGAAAAGCTTATGCCTTGTCAAAAGTCATCACTTATTTTCTAGGTTGCCGTTATCAGGTCTCGGAGGACTCACATCAGCTTAGTCCTCTCGAGATTCAAAGAACCAGGTGTGGCTCGGAACTGAAGAAGAAGCTTCTCTCTCTGCCTAGCAAGTCTCTCCTTGGGATGTCGGTGACCTGGCTAGCGAAGCACTGTTTCACAGTGACCTATATCCGATTAAGTGCTTTACAACCTTTTGGATATTTTGGACACACTTGCCCCCCGGTTGAAGGACAGGTGAAGTCCTTTGGACTTAGAACGCACTTTGAGTTAGGATGCAGGAGGAGAGGGCCCTCGAAATAGCCCAAAAATGTGTTCTCTCTCCTGAGAAACGAGAGAGATGAAACTGAGTACGTTTCTTGGAGAGCATCGATGACACGGGAAGCGTCGTCGAAGAGGAAGGAACAACGTGAAGTCTACTTTGGCTTGTGTCTGTACACCGATGTGTTCTAACTGTTCCAGACATGATGGGATGTTTCTTCCTGGAAGTCTTCTCTGCCCTGGCATAAAGGGTTGTCTGTCGTCGTCAAAATGGAGGCTCACACGAAAGGGACGGAACCCAGTATCAGGGAGGTGTTCTAACCGACGTTCACGCCAAGGCAGCAACAACAGCCTGTGGAAAGGTGGTGGGGGTGGCGGGGCACACGTGGATCGAGTCCATTCTGTCCTGTCAACAGCCGGTCGGGGCTATGGCAGACGGGAGACGGCGGCCCGGCCGGTTGGTTACTCCCTGGCCGACCTCCCCCCTCCCCCACCCCCACCCCCCCACCTTGCATTCCTTCACCCACCCATGGTGCCTTGAAGATGACCCCAATTGTACATAGACATTGGCGGGAAGATTTCTACAGTCTACCGGCAACGTCTGACCTGTCATGCTTGTAACCCTGGGGGGGGGGGGGGAGGGGGGCGGGGGGGAACTATTTTTCTCTCTGGAAAGAAAGCCTCCTCTCTCTGGACCCTCTGAACCCCAGCCACTGGACTTCATTCCACTGCCACTTAGTAGGGGTCATCCAAACATTCTTGTGGCCGTAGGTATGTCTTCCGTGTGGGTTGAAGTCTTCCCTCACTCACTGCAAGCCTGATGTCCTCACCGTGGCACAGAGACCGGTAAAAAAACAAAATGGGTTTGCCACTTGGGGTCTACCTTCCACAGCCTCCCCTGTGATCAGATCACGGCACCCGCTTCGCTGGGCAAATCCTACAATCCTTCACAGAAGCTCTTGCAAACTTTTTGGAACCGTCACTCGTCCAGTCACGCTCGATCATCAGGCAAGGTCGGCAGAACCGATGGAAAGACTGGACTCCAAGGAGAACAAGGATGACTTACACGGGGTTGAATGAACTGATGAACAGGATGATAATGTGTATGACTACTTGTGTAAAGTAGGACGGATTGGGGAAGCGGGGGATAACTTAGGGGGTTGGGATGAACATGTACACATGACTGTACATAAAATCGGTAATCAACAAGCAAGCGCCTCCTACTATATAGCACAGGAAACGCTACTCAATACTTTGTAATAAGCCTATGAGAGAAAAGAATCTGAAAAAAAAAAAAACCCTACGTAAAATACATTTATATATATATATATATATATATATATATATATACACACACACACACACACACACACACACACACACATACACACACACACGCGTATGTAGGTATATGTATATATATACATGTATGTATATATATATGTATATGTATATATGGAGAGAGAGAGAGAGAGGAGGGAGAGAGAGAGAGAGAGAGAGAGCAGAGACAGAGACAGAGACAGAGAGAGACAGAGACACTGAGACAGAGAGAGACAGAGAGAAAGAAGAGACAGAGAGATAGAGGGATTAGGACTGATTCTTAAATCTTTTGTTTTCCAGAGACAAGGAAAAACAGAAACAAACCAACAAAACCCAATTTTCTTTTTTCTTTTTTTTATTTTTAAAGATGGACATCCATTTGGTAACTTATACCTCTGTCAGCAGGATGGAATCACTGATCTTTTTCTCCCTACCTTCCTTAATTCAGAAACTCTCAGTGAGGCTTCTTATTTCCTTGGCAACCGAGTTATTTGCATACGTTACTTGGAGGCCAAAATTATGTTTCCATAAAACGGGGATACTCACTTGTGGATATGAAGTTCTGGAGCTACTCGTTTCCCTTAGGGTGTTGTTCTTAACCTGAAAACTGGACTGCATCCCGAAGTTTTTTGAGTTCCCTCCAATATCTGGCTACGACTCTCCCCATGAACGTTTGCCATTTTCTCCCACCCTTTTGACTTGGCCTCACTGAGAACTAAAATGGCCCTTTGCCTGAAGCTCTGCAAACGGAAGCTAGAGAACTTGACGAAACGGCCACAACGGCTCCTATGGAAACAATCCTCGTGCCTGTTTCTTTGAGAGCCACTCCGAAATTTGAACCAAACACCCGACGACATCATCAGAGGTGTTTCAGACTTCTAAAGTTGCTTCGACCCTGACATCTAGAAATCTCCTTCTCACACACACACACACACACACACACACACACACACACACCCCTACACACACGAGTCACCAGCTCAGCTTTAATATGTTCCAAGGAACTTTCAGAGGAGGGAACTCTTGGGCTCCAGAGTAGGCCGCCCCAAAATCTGCCTCCATGCTCTATTGATTATTTTGAATTCAAGTGACTTAAGAACCGGGCAGCACAAGAGGGACACACTGGCCCGCCTTTCTGTCCTCCTGCGGAGGAAGATCTCAAGTGAAGACATCTGCTTCCATGCATGTCCATGATTCTCAAATGGTGTAGTGGGGTTTCCTGGGTTAGGAAAAGGAGGGGACATCTTTTGCCTGGAAAAAAAGGCCTGTTTCTCACACAACCTCCTCCCATCCCTTACCTCTCTCCCTCCTTCCCTCCCTGCAGTTTGGAGGGGACAGCCTAAGGGTGGGGAAATTGGGGAAAGAAAAAAGACAGAGCCATTCATTAAAGAGAAGCTCGAGGCAAAGTCAAAGGCTCCGACTTGGCCGGAGAGCTTTCTGCATTTGAATGGAGCGATTGAACGAGGCCCTGCCGAATGAATCGTCCGGACCTCCCCTCCCCTCCCCCGCTCCTGGCAAAGGTCAGTCCAGGGGACTTAGGAAGGAGCTCTGGAGAAGGAACGGGGGTGGGGGTGGGGGTGGGGGCGGGACCAACAGACAATAGCCGCTGCCTGCCTGCCTGCCTGCCTGCCGGGCTGAGGCCTGAGGCCTGAAGCCTGAGGGCCACCACGCTGGCTCCTGCAACACAATCCCTTCCAGGAAACTGCTGTGATGACTCTTTGGCAGTGAAGGATCAACTCTGAACTCTCTTGGCCTATTTCTGCAAAAGGCCCGAGCCTCAGCTACGACAGATTCTCTGGGTTTCTTGGCACAGGGACTGACCCGCACCCTCCCGTCCTGTCAGATCCTCCTTTGTACACACGCCTCCACTCACTGGAAGGGTTCTTTGGCCTCGTCCAGAAAACGAACACACAAAAAGAAACCCACAAACAAGACTGAAATGATGTGTTGGTAGTTATGGGAAAGAAACCTGCTCCTCTCACACACCTGAGGGCAGGAAGCGAAGGCAGGTTCTCGGCCGGAGGGGGACGGGGTGAACCGAGGTCGGTCAGCGCCCCCCTCCCCCCGCTTCTCTCCCAGGTGACGTGGGCCCCCCTTCCCCGCCTCTCTCTGCGCCCCCCATCCCCACCCCGCCCTGGTTCTGATACTTCACTCGGGAAACTTCTCTAGGCCGGCCGAGATGCCAGCTTGCTGTCCTGCCGTTTCATGCCCATCCCTATCAGCCATGTCCAAAAGGCACAGGAAATCGTGGACAGCAGATAGCGCACCCAGAGGGTGTGTGTGTGTGTGTGTGTGTGTGTGTGTGTGTGTGTGTGTGTGTGTGTGTGTGTGTGTTTTGGTGGGGTTTCTGTCTGCGTGTGTGTTTGCTTTTGGTTTGGCTTTTTTTTTTTTTTCTTCGATAAACTCGCCCCATTTGGGAGTCGGGTGGAACACGGTGGGTGTCTCCTGGCCTGCCACCCTAACAAACCCCAAAGAGACTCATTTTGGGGTCTCGGCCAGCCAGGTCCCCTTTCTTGGAATTCTGGTTTCACAAATCCGTCTCGTGTCCATGGAATTCTCAGGTCCAGCCATCGACCCTAAGGACGGGGAGGGAAGGTTTTGTCCCGGGGACATTTTCCTTCCTTGCCCGCCTCCTCGGGGTTCCGGACGCTTCGGTATGCTGACGTGCCGTGCCCTCCTCAGCTCCACCCCGACCCCCATCCCAACCCCCCCACCCCCCACCCCCCCGTCTTTGGGAACTCTGTGAACAGGGGTGGTGTTTTTCACAGCCAAACACGCTCTCACCGTAAGACCCGGCCCTCGGAGGACTCCTTGCTATGAATGGACCCGAGGTGACGCGGGGAGTCGAACGGCTGAGGTCCACGCAGAAACCTGCATGCGGACCTTGACGGTGGCGGTTTTATTCCTCACTGCCAAGAACTCTCTCGGAGGTGACCGAGACATGTCTTTCAGGAGGTGAATGGACACGTACGTAGCCTGGGGACGAGCCGTAGGTAACATGCTTTCTCGGAAGAGAAAAACCATGGACGGGATGAACGGGTCAGCGGGGGGGTGGTGGATGGTGGATGAATAGGCGGAGGGCAGAGGACGTTTAAGGCAGGGAAACTCTCCAAAGGTAGGATCCTGATGGTATGAAAACAAACGTTTTGCATAGGGCACTACCTGAGATGGGGTGAATCGAAGGGACCTACCTCTATGGGCCACCACCCCCTCCTCCCCACCATGAAAGCGCCCCAAACAAGCCTGCTCTTTTTACCCCAGTTGAAGACCCTTGCTAAAGCCAGAAGGCAAAACATGACCATGAGAAATCTGACCAGCCGTCGCTTGGGACAAGAGCGAGGCCAATGAATCCAGTGAAAA
>NW_028138760.1:65000-67500 GCF_964270905.1 Leucopleurus acutus | reverse complement strand
GCCACGTGTCAGGCGTTCTCCTCGCGGGGTCGTCGGCCACTGTTGCCCGAGAAGGCAGAGAGAGAGAAGGGGGGGCTGGGTGCCGGCTGAGGCTGAAGCAGGCTCCTCCGGTGAGGGTCCTCGCCGTGGCCCTCCCCCCTCGGGGCCCTCGTGGCCCCTGGCTCTCTGGATTGACTGATCGATGTGGTGATGTCGCGCTCTCCTGGGCCGGGCCTTAAGTCGCGCCAGACGAGGGACGGACGTTCTTGGCGAACGGGACCGCTCTTCTCGTTCTGTCCGCGGGCCCCTCGCCTCTCTTGTCACGCCCTGCCCGGCCTGCCGAGGGGTGTGTGGGAGGCAGGGGTGGTGGTCTCCGGCCCTGGCCTGCGGTCTCCCGCCTCCTGCCTCACGGCGTGGGCGGGGCCGTGGTCCTCGGACGCAGCAGACGCTCTCGCTTCGCCTCCTTGGCGTGTGCCTCGCGGGCGGTCCTCCCCGCGTCGGTGGGGGCCGTCCCGCCGCTGCGCCGCGCGCCCGCTGCCGGCGCGTGAGCGTGACTTGCTCGGTCCTCTGTGGTGCCCCTGGAGCGCTCCAGGTCGTCCCTCAGGCGCGCGAGGCCGAGCGGTGGTGTCGTTCCCTTTTCCCAGCGTGCTCCTCGGGGTCTCCGCCGCGGTGGTGTGTCCCGTGAGTGGCTCTCGCGGGGGGGGTCGAGACGGTAAAGGGCGCGGGGGCTTGCCTCTGTTTCTCTGCTTCGGTGGGGGACGGGGGCCTGCCGCCTCGTCGCCATCGTCCTCCCACGGTGTGCCGTGGGGGGACTGACTTCGTGGCCGGGCCGACGCCGCGTGTGCCGCCGCCCCCCACTTGCGTGTGTGGGGGGAGTCGCACAGGGGCGTGGGTGCGATCGTGTCGGGCCGGGGCCTGCGAGAAGGGGGGGCGTCTGTCGCGCTTCTCGGGCGTGCTCCCCCCTTCCGGAGCCCGGTGGACGAGCCTGGGGGGCGGCAGAGGCTGTGCCCCCGAGGCTGTGGCCGCGAACGCTCCAGTGGGCCGTGTGCTTACCCATACCGCAGACCCCCCCCACCCCTCCCACGGCCAGTCGTGGACTTGGTGGCTCGTGGAGCGCCTCCGTGGGCCCGAAGGGCAGAGACGATGGGTGGGGGATGACGCACCCTCGGTGAGAAAGCCTTCTCTAGCGATCCGAGAGGGAGCCTTGGGGTACCGGACCCCCCAGCCGCTGCCCCTCCCGAGCGTGCGGTGGCCACGGTGGCCACCGCCAGAGCCACGTGGGCGGCAGAGGCCCTCGCCCTCGCGGGAGGGCTTGCGCCGGCCCCGCGGTGGGGCCGAGCGCCGCTCTTTGTCTACCGCGGCCCGCGCCTCCCCCCTCTGAGTCGGGGGAGGGTCCCGCCAGGCCGGCGTCCGGCGCGGGGCCGTGTGTGCGCGTGCGCGTGCGGTGACTGACCCGCGCGGTGGCGAGCCCGAGGTGGGGTTCGGGGACGCACGGGCGTCCCGACTCCCCAGTCCCGCAGCCGCGAGGAGCCCGTCGCGCCTGCCCTCGCCGCGAGTCGCGGCCGGGGGCGGTGTGTGGGCACGGTGCGGGTCGCCTCGCTCGGGAGCGTTTCCCTGGGGCGCGAGCCCCGGGGGTCGGACTCAGATGAAGGCGGATGTGGCGAAGGACGGAGGAGGTTGAGTTTGGGCGGACGGGTCCCTCCGTGTCACGCGGGGGGAAAACCGTCGCACACGGGCCCCGGCGGCGGGGCCGGGTCGTGGGAGACCCCGGGGTGGCCGGGGCCGGCCGGCGTCCCAGGCGTCGTGGGACCGCCCTCGTGTGTGTGGCGGTGGGACCCCGCGCTCGTTTCCCTGGCGGGCCCGGTCGTGCCTCGGCCCTTCCCGTCCCTGGGCGGGCGCCCCTGCGCCCCTGCCCCGCGGCCCTCGCCGCCGTGTGTGCGCGTGCCGTCCCCTCCCCGTGGCCGCCGGCCCTCCCCGGCCCCCAGCCCTCCGTGCCCCCTTCCCCGTCTGGGATCGAGCCGGCCTCGCCCACGTGAGGGTGTCGCCCGCCGCGGCCGCCGCGGCCGGCGGCGTCCCCGGGTGGAGTGCTCACGGTCCCTGAGGCGGGGGAGTCGGGCGCGGCGGCGGAGGCGTGTGGTGGGGCACGTGGGGCGGCCGGTGTGCGCGCGGGAGAGTGTTGTTGTCGCGGGGCTGGCCGCGGCTCTCGTGGGTGTTTGGCGGTGGTGGGCGCGAGCCCCGCGAGGGGGGGGCAACCCTGGTGGGGGGCCGAGGAGGCCAGTCGGCGTCCTGGGTGCCGCGGGACCGCCCCTGCGCTGGAGGCCTCTGGCGGTGAGACCCCGTGTCGTGCCCCGGCGGCCGACTCGCGTCCGTGCCCTTAGGATGGCCCCCCGGGCCTCCCTCGCGTCGGCGCGCGTCCGCCCCCCGCCCGCCACGTCTTCCGCGAGGTCGTCGCCGCGCCTCCGCGACGGCGGCCGAGCCAGCCGCGCCTCGTCGGCCCTGTCTCCCGTCCGTCCATCCGCCC
>NW_028138760.1:42500-52500 GCF_964270905.1 Leucopleurus acutus | reverse complement strand
GACCAGATGGCTGGGCCGGCTGGGTGGGCGGGGCCAACCTCTGAGTGACGGAGGTATTTGACTGGGAGCAAGGAGGGCAGGGGATTCTAGATCGTGGGCCGGAGGCCAGGGAGGGGGGAGAGGGATGGTAGCCACTCTATTTTTGTTCTTTTTTAATGAACGCTTTTAAAACTCATTCATTCATTCATTCATTCATTCATTCATTCACTCACTCACTCACTCACTCACTCACTCACTCATTCATTCAATTCCGTGCAGTGGAAGGATGGAGACCTAACCTAACCACTAGACCGCCAGGGAAGCCCTTAGCCACGCTAGCCCTCATCCATGTTTTTCAGGATCATTGAGAATCATTCATCTGACGGGATGGACTGGAGAGATCTTGTCCACGCATACAGGAGAGATCCATTGGAGGTTCCAGAACTTGGGTCTCTTGGCAAGGGCGTATCATGTTTAACATGGAAAGGACTATGCCAACGGTGGTCTCAGAATGAATGGAGTGTGCAAAGAGGTAGAAAGAGAGGTTCCCGACTTGGGGGGGGGGTGCGGGGAGGGGGGAAAGCCCCAACCACGTCGCCTCGTCCTCCATCCATCCCGACCAGGGTCACGGGCAGAACACAAGGGGCGGCTTCCCTCACTGGGGGCCCCGAACTTAGAAAACTCTCATCTCTGCCAAAAGACAAGCAGTGCTGGCTGGGGCTGGCACATTCTCTTCTTCTCATGGGACTGACGTTGATCTCCATAGCTCAGAAAACACGTGCGAACACTCAGAAGATACCCAAGCACTGTGTCCTTTACCTGGCTCCCTGTCGCTCACTCTCCGCCTCTGTCTCTGCCACTCGCTGTCTCTTTCTTTCTCCCGGTCTCTCTCTCTCTCTCTCTCTCTCTCTCTCTCTCTCTCTCTCTCTCTCTTCTCTCTCTCGCGCGCGCGCGCGCGCGCGCTCGCGCTCTCCCCCACCCCTGCTCTTCCTCCCCCACTTTATCTCTTTCTTCCCGCCTCCTCTCTTTCTTTCTCTCTGTCTCCCTCTCTGTCTCTCTGCCTCTCGTCTCTCTCTGTCTCTGTCTCTGTCTCTCTCCACACCCCCCCCCCGTCTCTCCCTCCCTGTCCCTCCCTGTCCCTCCCTGTCTCTCCCTCTCTGTCTCTCCCTCCCTCCCTCCCTCCCTCCCTCCCTCTTTTTCCTCTCTCTCCCTCTCCTGGCCTCTCCTCCACGTTCTCCCTTCCTCGCTTTCTGTCTCCCTCTCCCTCACCCATCCCCACTCCCCCCCATCCCCGGTCATGGGACATCCTCATTTTCCATGAGAACTCATGGAGATGGAAGGGATGTTGGACTGATGTTCGCGTGCTACCGGATCCCACTCCCACAGGGATAGCTGCTGCACTGCCTTTGGCAGGCCATGGTGGGTGGGGGTGGTGTCTCTTCTTCTGTATCGGTAGAAATGATTTCAAGAGGAGGCAGGATGGGCATAGGTCCGCTGCCTCACACCAAGGCCCTTTGGGAGCATTTCAGTGAATCGGGACAGAACATTTTTCTCCGTGCGGGGAGGGAACCGGAATAGGGCAAACCACCCCGAAATGGACCGCTTTGGCACACAGATGAGTTGAGTTCGAATTGAAGGCGCTTCAGAAACGACGGGTGGGCGACGAGGACGCTCTGCCGCTCTGCCTCTCCCTCTTCTTCCTGACCTGAAAGGAGGACCAAGATCTTCCTCGAGAAGAAGCTCAAACTCAGAGCCCGCCCTTTCGAGTGACTCCTGGCTTGGGCTTCTCCTGCGTGGGGGTCACGGTGCACGCGTTCCTCAGCCGTGGGTCGCTCTCTTCTCGAGCTGTCTTTTGGGGACAGGGGCCTCTCAGGCAAGAACTCAGAAGGATCGTCGAGGGAACGTCGTTTTTCCTCTCCCACGACTGATGAATGCAGACAGACACACAGGAATCTCGCCCCCCGCTTCCACCCCCGCCCCCCACCCCCCACCCCAAGTGGGAGGAGTCGCCGGACATCCTTGGGGTCACACACAGCCAGCCTCCGTGGCTCTTCTATGTTGCCAGGCTCCCTGGCCTTCACTGACCCCGCACGCCCCCAGTGAAGTTGCATCATCGTTCATAGTGTAAATGCTGTGAGAAGATAAGCTTTTCAAAATAAAATTCTCCCTGCCTTTCCTTCCCAAGAACACCATGAACACCTACTGTCATGTGCAGTGCTTATGGACCCACCTGGACCAGAGGACCCTCTCCGACAGACACCCTCCCCACCCCACCCCACCCCACCCCACCCCACCCCACCCCCAGGAACTCACTTGCTCCGAGTCATCGAGGAGAGGGTGTCTGGTTCCGTGTCTTAAATGGGTGGGCCAATGACACGTCATCTCCTAGTAAGCCATCGGGTTCACCGGTTTGGGTTCGGGTTCGGTGGCATGAAGTACATTTACGTCCTCCTTGAGTTTGACTTTGAAAGTCTTGGGGCCCTGAGTAGGCCGCCCCCAAACGTGCCTCCGTGGCATAGAGAAGTTTTGGAATTAGACTGACAACACCACGAGAGGGACACTCTGACTCTCTTTTACTTCTCCCCTCTGAAATCAGGAAGAAAATCTCTCACGTGAAAGGGGAGGGGGGCGGGAGGTGTAGACATCATGACGAAATGAACCGCCCTCATGTCTCGTGAAATGTTCACGAATCATCTGAGTAGGACTGCTCATAACGAATAGAGGGCATAGATGTTAACGAGATAAGGATGTTTAAGGGGAACTCTCCCCCCAATGATCGTTTTCCATAGGCCGACTTCAAGACTTTCCCACATCTCTGGTCATCTCTAGGCTTAGAGGTTGGCTAAGTGCCATTGGCAGGGTGAAATCTCAGCGAGTGTCTACATCACCTCCACATAAGATAAAATACTGAAATGTTCACGGCTCCACAAGTCTAAGGGTCTCCCTGCTTTGGACCTTTTACGGAGGAGAGACTGAGCGTGTTTGGTTCCATGCCTAGATAGATCTTGTGCTTTAGGGAAAGAGTGTACTCGGTAGGAGCCTAGACTTCTACAAAGTATTCCATGTTCACACTGTTCACTGTGGTTGGCTTCCTTACTTTCACTGACTGAAGAAAAAAAAAAAAAAAAAACAGACAGTGTCCAAGGACGAGGCATTCTAAAGAAGGAACGGAACGTGTGTGGTCCAAGCTACCTGATGTCGCCATCCTCATGGTAGGAAGAGGACTTTTTTGGGGGAGTGGGGAGGCAAAGTAGAAGATACGCAGATAATGTTTGGGGGAAGGAGAAAGAGATTTTAGTCCTAAAGGTGGTCACTTCTCAATGGAAAAGAAAGAAAACGAGGGACAGGCTAAAAATGGGCACAGACGATTGGAAAAGGTGTGTGAAGAAAACGGTCTTTGGAAAGGAATCGGATCCGTGGTCAGGACTGACTGGATAAGATGAGGATGGATTCAAAGACAGAAATGAGTTTTCGTATCAACGTGAAACATGTGCAAAAATAGAATTTAGTTGTCTCTCTATGTTAAAAGGACAAGGTTTGGGTTTAGGGTTTGGGTTTTTCTTTCATCGGTCTGCTCTGTCCATCATGAGAGATCAGATTAGATTAGGAAAGGTTTCTTCCTTTATCTTTAAGGAGAGAAGGGAGGGAAGGAAGGGAGGGAAGGAAGGAAGGAAGGAAGGAAGGAAGGAAGGAAGGAAGGAAGGAAGGAAGGAAGGAAGGAAGGAAGGAAGGAAGGAAAAAGGAAGCAAGAAAGAAAAGCTTATGCCTTGTCCAAAGTCATCACTTATTTTCTAGGTTGCCGTTATCAGGTCTCGGAGGACTCACATCAGCTTAGTCCTCTCGAGATTCAAAGAACCAGGTGTGGCTCGGAACTGAAGAAGAAGCTTCTCTCTCTGCCTAGCAAGTCTCTCCTTGGGATGTCGGTGACCTGGCTAGCGAAGCACTGTTTCACAGTGACCTATATCCGATTAAGTGCTTTACAACCTTTTGGATATTTTGGACACACTTGCCCCCCGGTTGAAGGACAGGTGAAGTCCTTTGGACTTAGAACGCACTTTGAGTTAGGATGCAGGAGGAGAGGGCCCTCGAAATAGCCCAAAAATGTGTTCTCTCTCCTGAGAAACGAGAGAGATGAAACTGAGTACGTTTCTTGGAGAGCATCGATGACACGGGAAGCGTCGTCGAAGAGGAAGGAACAACGTGAAGTCTACTTTGGCTTGTGTCTGTACACCGATGTGTTCTAACTGTTCCAGACATGATGGGATGTTTCTTCCTGGAAGTCTTCTCTGCCCTGGCATAAAGGGTTGTCTGTCGTCGTCAAAATGGAGGCTCACACGAAAGGGACGGAACCCAGTATCAGGGAGGTGTTCTAACCGACGTTCACGCCAAGGCAGCAACAACAGCCTGTGGAAAGGTGGTGGGGGTGGCGGGGCACACGTGGATCGAGTCCATTCTGTCCTGTCAACAGCCGGTCGGGGCTATGGCAGACGGGAGACGGCGGCCCGGCCGGTTGGTTACTCCCTGGCCGACCTCCCCCCTCCCCCACCCCCACCCCCCCACCTTGCATTCCTTCACCCACCCATGGTGCCTTGAAGATGACCCCAATTGTACATAGACATTGGCGGGAAGATTTCTACAGTCTACCGGCAACGTCTGACCTGTCATGCTTGTAACCCTGGGGGGGGGGGGGGGGGAGGGGGGCGGGGGGGAACTATTTTTCTCTCTGGAAAGAAAACCTCCTCTCTCTGGACCCTCTGAACCCCAGCCACTGGACTTCATTCCACTGCCACTTAGTAGGGGTCATCCAAACATTCTTGTGGCCGTAGGTATGTCTTCCGTGTGGGTTGAAGTCTTCCCTCACTCACTGCAAGCCTGATGTCCTCACCGTGGCACAGAGACCGGTAAAAAAACAAAATGTGTTTGCCACTTGGGGTCTACCTTCCACAGCCTCCCCTGTGATCAGATCACGGCACCCGCTTCGCTGGGCAAATCCTACAATCCTTCACAGAAGCTCTTGCAAACTTTTTGGAACCGTCACTCGTCCAGTCACGCTCGATCATCAGGCAAGGTCGGCAGAACCGATGGAAAGACTGGACTCCAAGGAGAACAAGGATGACTTACACGGGGTTGAATGAACTGATGAACAGGATGATAATGTGTATGACTACTTGTGTAAAGTAGGACGGATTGGGGAAGCGGGGGATAACTTAGGGGGTTGGGATGAACATGTACACATGACTGTACATAAAATCGGTAATCAACAAGCAAGCGCCTCCTACTATATAGCACAGGAAACTCTACTCAATACTTTGTAATAAGCCTATGAGAGAAAAGAATCTGAAAAAAAAAAAAAACCCTACGTAAAATACATTTATATATATATATATATATATATATATACACACACACACACACACACACACACACACACACATACACACACACACACGTATGTAGGTATATGTATATATATACATGTATGTATATATATATGTATATGTATATATGGAGAGAGAGAGAGAGAGGAGGGAGAGAGAGAGAGAGAGAGGGAGAGAGAGAGAGAGAGAGAGAGAGAGAGACAGAGACAGAGACAGAGACAGAGACAGAGAGAGACAGAGACACTGAGACAGAGAGAGACAGAGAGAAAGAAGAGACAGAGAGATAGAGGGATTAGGACTGATTCTTAAATCTTTTGTTTTCCAGAGACAAGGAAAAACAGAAACAAACCAACAAAACCCAATTTTCTTTTTTCTTTTTTTTATTTTTAAAGATGGACATCCATTTGGTAACTTATACCTCTGTCAGCAGGATGGAATCACTGATCTTTTTCTCCCTACCTTCCTTAATTCAGAAACTCTCAGTGAGGCTTCTTATTTCCTTGGCAACCGAGTTATTTGCATACGTTACTTGGAGGCCAAAATTATGTTTCCATAAAACGGGGATACTCACTTGTGGATATGAAGTTCTGGAGCTACTCGTTTCCCTTAGGGTGTTGTTCTTAACCTGAAAACTGGACTGCATCCCGAAGTTTTTTGAGTTCCCTCCAATATCTGGCTACGACTCTCCCCATGAACGTTTGCCATTTTCTCCCACCCTTTTGACTTGGCCTCACTGAGAACTAAAATGGCCCTTTGCCTGAAGCTCTGCAAACGGAAGCTAGAGAACTTGACGAAACGGCCACAACGGCTCCTATGGAAACAATCCTCGTGCCTGTTTCTTTGAGAGCCACTCCGAAATTTGAACCAAACACCCGACGACATCATCAGAGGTGTTTCAGACTTCTAAAGTTGCTTCGACCCTGACATCTAGAAATCTCCTTCACACACACACACACACACACACACACACACACACACCCCTACACACACGAGTCACCAGCTCAGCTTTAATATGTTCCAAGGAACTTTCAGAGGAGGGAACTCTTGGGCTCCAGAGTAGGCCGCCCCAAAATCTGCCTCCATGCTCTATTGATTATTTTGAATTCAAGTGACTTAAGAACCGGGCAGCACAAGAGGGACACACTGGCCCGCCTTTCTGTCCTCCTGCGGAGGAAGATCTCAAGTGAAGACATCTGCTTCCATGCATGTCCATGATTCTCAAATGGTGTAGTGGGGTTTCCTGGGTTAAGAAAAGGAGGGGACATCTTTTGCCTGGAAAAAAAGGCCTGTTTCTCACACAACCTCCTCCCATCCCTTACCTCTCTCCCTCCTTCCCTCCCTGCAGTTTGGAGGGGACAGCCTAAGGGTGGGGAAATTGGGGAAAGAAAAAAGACAGAGCCATTCATTAAAGAGAAGCTCGAGGCAAAGTCAAAGGCTCCGACTTGGCCGGAGAGCTTTCTGCATTTGAATGGAGCGATTGAACGAGGCCCTGCCGAATGAATCGTCCGGACCTCCCCTCCCCTCCCCCGCTCCTGGCAAAGGTCAGTCCAGGGGACTTAGGAAGGAGCTCTGGAGAAGGAACGGGGGTGGGGGTGGGGGTGGGGGCGGGACCAACAGACAATAGCCGCTGCCTGCCTGCCTGCCTGCCTGCCTGCCTGCCTGCCTGCCTGCCTGCCTGCCGGGCTGAGGCCTGAGGCCTGAGGCCTGAGGCCTGAGGCCTGAGGGCCACCACGCTGGCTCCTGCAACACAATCCCTTCCAGGAAACTGCTGTGATGACTCTTTGGCAGTGAAGGATCAACTCTGAACTCTCTTGGCCTATTTCTGCAAAAGGCCCGAGCCTCAGCTACGACAGATTCTCTGGGTTTCTTGGCACAGGGACTGACCCGCACCCTCCCGTCCTGTCAGATCCTCCTTTGTACACACGCCTCCACTCACTGGAAGGGTTCTTTGGCCTCGTCCAGAAAACGAACACACAAAAAGAAACCCACAAACAAGACTGAAATGATGTGTTGGTAGTTATGGGAAAGAAACCTGCTCCTCTCACACACCTGAGGGCAGGAAGCGAAGGCAGGTTCTCGGCCGGAGGGGGACGGGGTGAACCGAGGTCGGTCAGCGCCCCCCTCCCCCCGCTTCTCTCCCAGGTGACGTGGGCCCCCCTTCCCCGCCTCTCTCTGCGCCCCCCATCCCCACCCCGCCCTGGTTCTGATACTTCACTCGGGAAACTTCTCTAGGCCGGCCGAGATGCCAGCTTGCTGTCCTGCCGTTTCATGCCCATCCCTATCAGCCATGTCCAAAAGGCACAGGAAATCGTGGACAGCAGATAGCGCACCCAGAGGGGTGTGTGTGTGTGTGTGTGTGTGTGTGTGTGTGTGTGTGTGTGTGTGTGTGTGTTTTGGTGGGGTTTCTGTCTGCGTGTGTGTTTGCTTTTGGTTTGGCTTTTTTTTTTTTTTTCTTCGATAAACTCGCCCCATTTGGGAGTCGGGTGGAACACGGTGGGTGTCTCCTGGCCTGCCACCCTAACAAACCCCAAAGAGACTCATTTTGGGGTCTCGGCCAGCCAGGTCCCCTTTCTTGGAATTCTGGTTTCACAAATCCGTCTCGTGTCCATGGAATTCTCAGGTCCAGCCATCGACCCTAAGGACGGGGAGGGAAGGTTTTGTCCCGGGGACATCTTCCTTCCTTGCCCGCCTCCTCGGGGTTCCGGACGCTTCGGTATGCTGACGTGCCGTGCCCTCCTCAGCTCCACCCCGACCCCCATCCCAACCCCCCCACCCCCCACCCCCCCGTCTTTGGGAACTCTGTGAACAGGGGTGGTGTTTTTCACAGCCAAACACGCTCTCACCGTAAGACCCGGCCCTCGGAGGACTCCTTGCTATGAATGGACCCGAGGTGACGCGGGGAGTCGAACGGCTGAGGTCCACGCAGAAACCTGCATGCGGACCTTGACGGTGGCGGTTTTATTCCTCACTGCCAAGAACTCTCTCGGAGGTGACCGAGACATGTCTTTCAGGAGGTGAATGGACACGTAAGTAGCCTGGGGACGAGCCGTAGGTAACATGCTTTCTCGGAAGAGAAAAACCATGGACGGGATGAACGGGTCAGCGGGGTGGTGGTGGATGGTGGATGAATAGGCGGAGGGCAGAGGACGTTTAAGGCAGGGAAACTCTCCAAAGGTAGGATCCTGATGGTATGAAAACAAACGTTTTGCATAGGGCACTACCTGAGATGGGGTGAATCGAAGGGACCTACCTCTATGGGCCACCACCCCCTCCTCCCCACCATGAAAGCGCCCCAAACAAGCCTGCTCTTTTTACCCCAGTTGAAGACCCTTGCTAAAGCCAGAAGGCAAAACATGACCGTGAGAAATCTGACCAGCCGTCGCTTGGGACAAGAGCGAGGCCAATGAATCCAGTGAAAAGTTGACAGAGGGGCCTGGGTCCCTCGGCTCGACCCCTTCACTGAGAAGCCAAAGCCTTTTACGCAGGGATGAGCTTTTCCACACCTAGGTTTCTTTGGCCAGTGCGACGTTCATGAAACACGTTAAAGGAAAATGATCGATCGATGTGTTTGCCGTCTGCCTGAGCGCACGCGATACGAAATAGAAACCGGGGGAGGGGGTGTGTGCTGACGTTCGGGGTCTAATGGGAGAAACCTTGGAGGGTTTTTGCCCTTAGGGTGCCTTGGTCTGGGGTTGACTTGTGTGCGCTGAGAACGAGGGCCGTTATTGAAGGCCCTGTGCAGATTTTGGACACCATGATCCATGGAACCCTGAAGTTTTGGAACCTAGAAATCTTTTGGTCTGCATTTGAGTTGGAAATCTTCTCCTTGACAGAAAGAAGCACACAGAAGGAGGAGGAGGAGGAGGAGGAGGAGGAGGAGGAGGAGGAGGAGGACGAGGAGGAGGAGGAGGAGGAGGAGGACGAGGACGAGGACGAGGACGAGGACGAGGACGAGGACGAGGAGGAGGAGGACGAGGACGAGGACGAGGACGAGGAGGAGGAGGAGGACGAGGACGAGGACGAGGACGAGGACGAGGACGAGGACGAGGTGGAGGAGGACGAGGAGGAGGACGAGGACGGGGACGAGGTGGAGGAGGACGAGGAGGACGAGGAGGACGAGGAGGACGAGGAGGACGAGGAAGGGAAATGGAACTGCATGATGAGCAGATCAGCTTTTCGATGTCAGCAAAGCACCCGCCGCCCAGTTCTCTGGGTGAACTGTCTTGATCTTGCACATCTCTACCGCCTCCGAAATGTGAACACAGCCTGCGATGGCCTGACTGAGACTAAGGCCAGTGGACTGGATGAGGTAGAACCTGAAACCAAAGGGAAGGAAAAAAAAAAAAAGAAAGAAAGAAAAAACAGAAAAACCAAAACGGAAACAAACAAACAAACAAAAAAAACCCCCAAAAAATAACAACGGGGGGAGGGGAGGGGGACGTGGTCTCTTTAAGAATACAAACCGGTGGAAGGGCTCCCTCAGCCAAACACTAATTTGCCGTCTCCTTCGGGACCAACACGAATCTTAAAAGTCTTTCCCCACAGATAATAAAAAGCCTTAGCCATCGGAGGAAATAAACGTCACCTATTCCAACGGTTCTTTATAGATAAGCAAGAGAGCGAATTTTCGATTGTACTACCTG
>NW_028138760.1:35000-37500 GCF_964270905.1 Leucopleurus acutus | reverse complement strand
GCGCGTGGGTCCCGGTGGTCGGATTCTTTCTGACCGATGCTTTTCCGAGTCGGACTCCGGAGGTGGGGACCGGGCTGGGCCGCGAGGGGTGACCCGGAGAGAGAGGCCCGGGCCCGGGTGCGGTCCCTCGTGGGCTCCGGTCGCCTGGGAGGTGCCTCCGTGCGAAAATGTTTAAGTCCCCCTGGGTCCGGGGACGCGGACGGACCGGGACCTGCTCGCGCGGGTGGCCGGGGAGGGCGCACCCGGCCCTTGAGCGGGCCCACGTGGGTCCCGGTCGGCGGACGCGACTTTTTCTCACCCTCCCCCGCCCCCTCCTCCACCGCGAGTCCCGGCCGGGGTGGGGGTGGCGGTGGGGACCGGCCCGAGTCGTACTGGGTGGCCCGGATAGGGCGGCCTGGGCCCGGGCGCGGTCCCTCGTGGGCCCCGCTCGTCAGAGGCGGCAGAGTGGGATATTTCCTTTTCTTTAACCGAGTCTTCGCCCGGGGACACGGAGGGACCCGCGGTACGGTACCTGCTCGCGCGGGCGATCCGGGGAGGGCGACCCCGGCCCGCTCGCTGCCTCTGCCACGTTTTCCCGGCCCTCCCGCCCCGCCCCGCCCCGCCCCGTCCCGCCCCGCCCCACTCTGCCGCCCCCCACCCCCCCGGGCTCCTCGGGTCGACCAGATGGCCCCGAGAGAGCTCCGGGGCTGCTGTGGATGGGGAAGTGTTGGGGAGAGGTAGCCGGGCCGAGGTCCGGGGAGCGCCCCCGAGGTTCGTGGATGGGCCCCGCTGCCGGGCGCCGTGATTTTTTTCGCCTGAAATGGGCCTTTTTTACCACCAGATAGGTGCTGACACGGTCTCCTCTGGCGTGTCTCGCTGGGGGTTCTGGGACTCTGGACGCGCGCGGGGCGCTGGGCTTTGGACCGCCGTCTGGCGCCCGAACCGGCCCTTGCCGCTTGAGCCGCCCGCTTGGGCCTGCGCGCCGGCTCTCGTGTGTGCGCCCGGCTGACCCGACCCGCGGTGCCGCCTCCGGTCTCTGGCTCACCCGAGGGCGGCGGGGCGAGGTGGTGCGTGGGTCTTCTACCCCGTGTGACTCCCCTTCCCCGCCGCAGGCACCCGGGGGTTGGCTGAGACGACCCCACCCCGCAGGCTCCGTGCCACGTGTCAGGCGTTCTCCTCGCGGGGTCGTCGGCCACTGTTGCCCGAGAAGGCAGAGAGAGAGAAGGGGGGGCTGGGTGCCGGCTGAGGCTGAAGCAGGCTCCTCCGGTGAGGGTCCTCGCCGTGGCCCTCCCCCCTCGGGGCCCTCGTGGCCCCTGGCTCTCTGGATTGACTGATCGATGTGGTGATGTCGCGCTCTCCTGGGCCGGGCCTTAAGTCGCGCCAGACGAGGGACGGACGTTCTTGGCGAACGGGACCGCTCTTCTCGTTCTGTCCGCGGGCCCCTCGCCTCTCTTGTCACGCCCTGCCCGGCCTGCCGAGGGGTGTGTGGGAGGCAGGGGTGGTGGTCTCCGGCCCTGGCCTGCGGTCTCCCGCCTCCTGCCTCACGGCGTGGGCGGGGCCGTGGTCCTCGGACGCAGCAGACGCTCTCGCTTCGCCTCCTTGGCGTGTGCCTCGCGGGCGGTCCTCCCCGCGTCGGTGGGGGCCGTCCCGCCGCTGCGCCGCGCGCCCGCTGCCGGCGCGTGAGCGTGACTTGCTCGGTCCTCTGTGGTGCCCCTGGAGCGCTCCAGGTCGTCCCTCAGGCGCGCGAGGCCGAGCGGTGGTGTCGTTCCCTTTTCCCAGCGTGCTCCTCGGGGTCTCCGCCGCGGTGGTGTGTCCCGTGAGTGGCTCTCGCGGGGGGGGTCGAGACGGTAAAGGGCGCGGGGGCTTGCCTCTGTTTCTCTGCTTCGGTGGGGGACGGGGGCCTGCCGCCTCGTCGCCATCGTCCTCCCACGGTGTGCCGTGGGGGGACTGACTTCGTGGCCGGGCCGACGCCGCGTGTGCCGCCGCCCCCCACTTGCGTGTGTGGGGGGAGTCGCACAGGGGCGTGGGTGCGATCGTGTCGGGCCGGGGCCTGCGAGAAGGGGGGGCGTCTGTCGCGCTTCTCGGGCGTGCTCCCCCCTTCCGGAGCCCGGTGGACGAGCCTGGGGGGCGGCAGAGGCTGTGCCCCCGAGGCTGTGGCCGCGAACGCTCCAGTGGGCCGTGTGCTTACCCATACCGCAGACCCCCCCCACCCCTCCCACGGCCAGTCGTGGACTTGGTGGCTCGTGGAGCGCCTCCGTGGGCCCGAAGGGCAGAGACGATGGGTGGGGGATGACGCACCCTCGGTGAGAAAGCCTTCTCTAGCGATCCGAGAGGGAGCCTTGGGGTACCGGACCCCCCAGCCGCTGCCCCTCCCGAGCGTGCGGTGGCCACGGTGGCCACCGCCAGAGCCACGTGGGCGGCAGAGGCCCTCGCCCTCGCGGGAGGGCTTGCGCCGGCCCCGCGGTGGGGCCGAGCGCCGCTCTTTGTCTACCGCGGCCCGCGCCTCCCCCCTCTGAGTCGG
>NW_028138760.1:12500-20000 GCF_964270905.1 Leucopleurus acutus | reverse complement strand
ATAGCTGCTGCACTGCCTTTGGCAGGCCATGGTGGGTGGGGGTGGTGTCTCTTCTTCTGTATCGGTAGAAATGATTTCAAGAGGAGGCAGGATGGGCATAGGTCCGCTGCCTCACACCAAGGCCCTTTGGGAGCATTTCAGTGAATCGGGACAGAACATTTTTCTCCGTGCGGGGAGGGAACCGGAATAGGGCAAACCACCCCGAAATGGACCGCTTTGGCACACAGATGAGTTGAGTTCGAATTGAAGGCGCTTCAGAAACGACGGGTGGGCGACGAGGACGCTCTGCCGCTCTGCCTCTCCCTCTTCTTCCTGACCTGAAAGGAGGACCAAGATCTTCCTCGAGAAGAAGCTCAAACTCAGAGCCCGCCCTTTCGAGTGACTCCTGGCTTGGGCTTCTCCTGCGTGGGGGTCACGGTGCACGCGTTCCTCAGCCGTGGGTCGCTCTCTTCTCGAGCTGTCTTTTGGGGACAGGGGCCTCTCAGGCAAGAACTCAGAAGGATCGTCGAGGGAACGTCGTTTTTCCTCTCCCACGACTGATGAATGCAGACAGACACACAGGAATCTCGCCCCCCGCTTCCACCCCCGCCCCCCACCCCCCACCCCAAGTGGGAGGAGTCGCCGGACATCCTTGGGGTCACACACAGCCAGCCTCCGTGGCTCTTCTATGTTGCCAGGCTCCCTGGCCTTCACTGACCCCGCACGCCCCCAGTGAAGTTGCATCATCGTTCATAGTGTAAATGCTGTGAGAAGATAAGCTTTTCAAAATAAAATTCTCCCTGCCTTTCCTTCCCAAGAACACCATGAACACCTACTGTCATGTGCAGTGCTTATGGACCCACCTGGACCAGAGGACCCTCTCCGACAGACACCCTCCCCACCCCACCCCACCCCACCCCACCCCACCCCACCCCCAGGAACTCACTTGCTCCGAGTCATCGAGGAGAGGGTGTCTGGTTCCGTGTCTTAAATGGGTGGGCCAATGACACGTCATCTCCTAGTAAGCCATCGGGTTCACCGGTTTGGGTTCGGGTTCGGTGGCATGAAGTACATTTACGTCCTCCTTGAGTTTGACTTTGAAAGTCTTGGGGCCCTGAGTAGGCCGCCCCCAAACGTGCCTCCGTGGCATAGAGAAGTTTTGGAATTAGACTGACAACACCACGAGAGGGACACTCTGACTCTCTTTTACTTCTCCCCTCTGAAATCAGGAAGAAAATCTCTCACGTGAAAGGGGAGGGGGGCGGGAGGTGTAGACATCATGACGAAATGAACCGCCCTCATGTCTCGTGAAATGTTCACGAATCATCTGAGTAGGACTGCTCATAACGAATAGAGGGCATAGATGTTAACGAGATAAGGATGTTTAAGGGGAACTCTCCCCCCAATGATCGTTTTCCATAGGCCGACTTCAAGACTTTCCCACATCTCTGGTCATCTCTAGGCTTAGAGGTTGGCTAAGTGCCATTGGCAGGGTGAAATCTCAGCGAGTGTCTACATCACCTCCACATAAGATAAAATACTGAAATGTTCACGGCTCCACAAGTCTAAGGGTCTCCCTGCTTTGGACCTTTTACGGAGGAGAGACTGAGCGTGTTTGGTTCCATGCCTAGATAGATCTTGTGCTTTAGGGAAAGAGTGTACTCGGTAGGAGCCTAGACTTCTACAAAGTATTCCATGTTCACACTGTTCACTGTGGTTGGCTTCCTTACTTTCACTGACTGAAGAAAAAAAAAAAAAAAAAACAGACAGTGTCCAAGGACGAGGCATTCTAAAGAAGGAACGGAACGTGTGTGGTCCAAGCTACCTGATGTCGCCATCCTCATGGTAGGAAGAGGACTTTTTTGGGGGAGTGGGGAGGCAAAGTAGAAGATACGCAGATAATGTTTGGGGGAAGGAGAAAGAGATTTTAGTCCTAAAGGTGGTCACTTCTCAATGGAAAAGAAAGAAAACGAGGGACAGGCTAAAAATGGGCACAGACGATTGGAAAAGGTGTGTGAAGAAAACGGTCTTTGGAAAGGAATCGGATCCGTGGTCAGGACTGACTGGATAAGATGAGGATGGATTCAAAGACAGAAATGAGTTTTCGTATCAACGTGAAACATGTGCAAAAATAGAATTTAGTTGTCTCTCTATGTTAAAAGGACAAGGTTTGGGTTTAGGGTTTGGGTTTTTCTTTCATCGGTCTGCTCTGTCCATCATGAGAGATCAGATTAGATTAGGAAAGGTTTCTTCCTTTATCTTTAAGGAGAGAAGGGAGGGAAGGAAGGGAGGGAAGGAAGGAAGGAAGGAAGGAAGGAAGGAAGGAAGGAAGGAAGGAAGGAAGGAAGGAAGGAAGGAAGGAAGGAAGGAAGGAAAAAGGAAGCAAGAAAGAAAAGCTTATGCCTTGTCCAAAGTCATCACTTATTTTCTAGGTTGCCGTTATCAGGTCTCGGAGGACTCACATCAGCTTAGTCCTCTCGAGATTCAAAGAACCAGGTGTGGCTCGGAACTGAAGAAGAAGCTTCTCTCTCTGCCTAGCAAGTCTCTCCTTGGGATGTCGGTGACCTGGCTAGCGAAGCACTGTTTCACAGTGACCTATATCCGATTAAGTGCTTTACAACCTTTTGGATATTTTGGACACACTTGCCCCCCGGTTGAAGGACAGGTGAAGTCCTTTGGACTTAGAACGCACTTTGAGTTAGGATGCAGGAGGAGAGGGCCCTCGAAATAGCCCAAAAATGTGTTCTCTCTCCTGAGAAACGAGAGAGATGAAACTGAGTACGTTTCTTGGAGAGCATCGATGACACGGGAAGCGTCGTCGAAGAGGAAGGAACAACGTGAAGTCTACTTTGGCTTGTGTCTGTACACCGATGTGTTCTAACTGTTCCAGACATGATGGGATGTTTCTTCCTGGAAGTCTTCTCTGCCCTGGCATAAAGGGTTGTCTGTCGTCGTCAAAATGGAGGCTCACACGAAAGGGACGGAACCCAGTATCAGGGAGGTGTTCTAACCGACGTTCACGCCAAGGCAGCAACAACAGCCTGTGGAAAGGTGGTGGGGGTGGCGGGGCACACGTGGATCGAGTCCATTCTGTCCTGTCAACAGCCGGTCGGGGCTATGGCAGACGGGAGACGGCGGCCCGGCCGGTTGGTTACTCCCTGGCCGACCTCCCCCCTCCCCCACCCCCACCCCCCCACCTTGCATTCCTTCACCCACCCATGGTGCCTTGAAGATGACCCCAATTGTACATAGACATTGGCGGGAAGATTTCTACAGTCTACCGGCAACGTCTGACCTGTCATGCTTGTAACCCTGGGGGGGGGGGGGGGAGGGGGGCGGGGGGGAACTATTTTTCTCTCTGGAAAGAAAACCTCCTCTCTCTGGACCCTCTGAACCCCAGCCACTGGACTTCATTCCACTGCCACTTAGTAGGGGTCATCCAAACATTCTTGTGGCCGTAGGTATGTCTTCCGTGTGGGTTGAAGTCTTCCCTCACTCACTGCAAGCCTGATGTCCTCACCGTGGCACAGAGACCGGTAAAAAAACAAAATGTGTTTGCCACTTGGGGTCTACCTTCCACAGCCTCCCCTGTGATCAGATCACGGCACCCGCTTCGCTGGGCAAATCCTACAAT
This sequence comes from Leucopleurus acutus, assembly GCF_964270905.1. Lineage (NCBI taxonomy): Eukaryota > Metazoa > Chordata > Mammalia > Artiodactyla > Delphinidae > Leucopleurus > Leucopleurus acutus. The sequence goes on along the minus strand of NW_028138760.1, from coordinate 16,387 downwards.
CCTTCACAGAAGCTCTTGCAAACTTTTTGGAACCGTCACTCGTCCAGTCACGCTCGATCATCAGGCAAGGTCGGCAGAACCGATGGAAAGACTGGACTCCAAGGAGAACAAGGATGACTTACACGGGGTTGAATGAACTGATGAACAGGATGATAATGTGTATGACTACTTGTGTAAAGTAGGACGGATTGGGGAAGCGGGGGATAACTTAGGGGGTTGGGATGAACATGTACACATGACTGTACATAAAATCGGTAATCAACAAGCAAGCGCCTCCTACTATATAGCACAGGAAACTCTACTCAATACTTTGTAATAAGCCTATGAGAGAAAAGAATCTGAAAAAAAAAAAAAACCCTACGTAAAATACATTTATATATATATATATATATATATACACACACACACACACACACACACACACACACACACACATACACACACACACACGTATGTAGGTATATGTATATATATACATGTATGTATATATATATGTATATGTATATATGGAGAGAGAGAGAGAGAGGAGGGAGAGAGAGAGAGAGAGAGGGAGAGAGAGAGAGAGAGAGAGAGAGAGAGAGACAGAGACAGAGACAGAGACAGAGACAGAGAGAGACAGAGACACTGAGACAGAGAGAGACAGAGAGAAAGAAGAGACAGAGAGATAGAGGGATTAGGACTGATTCTTAAATCTTTTGTTTTCCAGAGACAAGGAAAAACAGAAACAAACCAACAAAACCCAATTTTCTTTTTTCTTTTTTTTATTTTTAAAGATGGACATCCATTTGGTAACTTATACCTCTGTCAGCAGGATGGAATCACTGATCTTTTTCTCCCTACCTTCCTTAATTCAGAAACTCTCAGTGAGGCTTCTTATTTCCTTGGCAACCGAGTTATTTGCATACGTTACTTGGAGGCCAAAATTATGTTTCCATAAAACGGGGATACTCACTTGTGGATATGAAGTTCTGGAGCTACTCGTTTCCCTTAGGGTGTTGTTCTTAACCTGAAAACTGGACTGCATCCCGAAGTTTTTTGAGTTCCCTCCAATATCTGGCTACGACTCTCCCCATGAACGTTTGCCATTTTCTCCCACCCTTTTGACTTGGCCTCACTGAGAACTAAAATGGCCCTTTGCCTGAAGCTCTGCAAACGGAAGCTAGAGAACTTGACGAAACGGCCACAACGGCTCCTATGGAAACAATCCTCGTGCCTGTTTCTTTGAGAGCCACTCCGAAATTTGAACCAAACACCCGACGACATCATCAGAGGTGTTTCAGACTTCTAAAGTTGCTTCGACCCTGACATCTAGAAATCTCCTTCACACACACACACACACACACACACACACACACACACCCCTACACACACGAGTCACCAGCTCAGCTTTAATATGTTCCAAGGAACTTTCAGAGGAGGGAACTCTTGGGCTCCAGAGTAGGCCGCCCCAAAATCTGCCTCCATGCTCTATTGATTATTTTGAATTCAAGTGACTTAAGAACCGGGCAGCACAAGAGGGACACACTGGCCCGCCTTTCTGTCCTCCTGCGGAGGAAGATCTCAAGTGAAGACATCTGCTTCCATGCATGTCCATGATTCTCAAATGGTGTAGTGGGGTTTCCTGGGTTAGGAAAAGGAGGGGACATCTTTTGCCTGGAAAAAAAGGCCTGTTTCTCACACAACCTCCTCCCATCCCTTACCTCTCTCCCTCCTTCCCTCCCTGCAGTTTGGAGGGGACAGCCTAAGGGTGGGGAAATTGGGGAAAGAAAAAAGACAGAGCCATTCATTAAAGAGAAGCTCGAGGCAAAGTCAAAGGCTCCGACTTGGCCGGAGAGCTTTCTGCATTTGAATGGAGCGATTGAACGAGGCCCTGCCGAATGAATCGTCCGGACCTCCCCTCCCCTCCCCCGCTCCTGGCAAAGGTCAGTCCAGGGGACTTAGGAAGGAGCTCTGGAGAAGGAACGGGGGTGGGGGTGGGGGTGGGGGCGGGACCAACAGACAATAGCCGCTGCCTGCCTGCCTGCCTGCCTGCCTGCCTGCCTGCCTGCCTGCCTGCCTGCCGGGCTGAGGCCTGAGGCCTGAGGCCTGAGGCCTGAGGCCTGAGGGCCACCACGCTGGCTCCTGCAACACAATCCCTTCCAGGAAACTGCTGTGATGACTCTTTGGCAGTGAAGGATCAACTCTGAACTCTCTTGGCCTATTTCTGCAAAAGGCCCGAGCCTCAGCTACGACAGATTCTCTGGGTTTCTTGGCACAGGGACTGACCCGCACCCTCCCGTCCTGTCAGATCCTCCTTTGTACACACGCCTCCACTCACTGGAAGGGTTCTTTGGCCTCGTCCAGAAAACGAACACACAAAAAGAAACCCACAAACAAGACTGAAATGATGTGTTGGTAGTTATGGGAAAGAAACCTGCTCCTCTCACACACCTGAGGGCAGGAAGCGAAGGCAGGTTCTCGGCCGGAGGGGGACGGGGTGAACCGAGGTCGGTCAGCGCCCCCCTCCCCCCGCTTCTCTCCCAGGTGACGTGGGCCCCCCTTCCCCGCCTCTCTCTGCGCCCCCCATCCCCACCCCGCCCTGGTTCTGATACTTCACTCGGGAAACTTCTCTAGGCCGGCCGAGATGCCAGCTTGCTGTCCTGCCGTTTCATGCCCATCCCTATCAGCCATGTCCAAAAGGCACAGGAAATCGTGGACAGCAGATAGCGCACCCAGAGGGGTGTGTGTGTGTGTGTGTGTGTGTGTGTGTGTGTGTGTGTGTGTGTGTGTGTGTTTTGGTGGGGTTTCTGTCTGCGTGTGTGTTTGCTTTTGGTTTGGCTTTTTTTTTTTTTTCTTCGATAAACTCGCCCCATTTGGGAGTCGGGTGGAACACGGTGGGTGTCTCCTGGCCTGCCACCCTAACAAACCCCAAAGAGACTCATTTTGGGGTCTCGGCCAGCCAGGTCCCCTTTCTTGGAATTCTGGTTTCACAAATCCGTCTCGTGTCCATGGAATTCTCAGGTCCAGCCATCGACCCTAAGGACGGGGAGGGAAGGTTTTGTCCCGGGGACATCTTCCTTCCTTGCCCGCCTCCTCGGGGTTCCGGACGCTTCGGTATGCTGACGTGCCGTGCCCTCCTCAGCTCCACCCCGACCCCCATCCCAACCCCCCCACCCCCCACCCCCCCGTCTTTGGGAACTCTGTGAACAGGGGTGGTGTTTTTCACAGCCAAACACGCTCTCACCGTAAGACCCGGCCCTCGGAGGACTCCTTGCTATGAATGGACCCGAGGTGACGCGGGGAGTCGAACGGCTGAGGTCCACGCAGAAACCTGCATGCGGACCTTGACGGTGGCGGTTTTATTCCTCACTGCCAAGAACTCTCTCGGAGGTGACCGAGACATGTCTTTCAGGAGGTGAATGGACACGTACGTAGCCTGGGGACGAGCCGTAGGTAACATGCTTTCTCGGAAGAGAAAAACCATGGACGGGATGAACGGGTCAGCGGGGTGGTGGTGGATGGTGGATGAATAGGCGGAGGGCAGAGGACGTTTAAGGCAGGGAAACTCTCCAAAGGTAGGATCCTGATGGTATGAAAACAAACGTTTTGCATAGGGCACTACCTGAGATGGGGTGAATCGAAGGGACCTACCTCTATGGGCCACCACCCCCTCCTCCCCACCATGAAAGCGCCCCAAACAAGCCTGCTCTTTTTACCCCAGTTGAAGACCCTTGCTAAAGCCAGAAGGCAAAACATGACCGTGAGAAATCTGACCAGCCGTCGCTTGGGACAAGAGCGAGGCCAATGAATCCAGTGAAAAGTTGACAGAGGGGCCTGGGTCCCTCGGCTCGACCCCTTCACTGAGAAGCCAAAGCCTTTTACGCAGGGATGAGCTTTTCCACACCTAG
>NW_028138760.1:5000-7500 GCF_964270905.1 Leucopleurus acutus | reverse complement strand
CTTCCCCCGCCACCCCCCCCCCCCCCCCCCCGTCTGCTGCCGGGGTCGCGCCGTGTCGTGCCGACCCGGGAGCTAGCTCCGAGACGGACGCCTCGGGGCCGCGCCAGACGCCCGCCGGCTCGCCCCGGCGGGCTGAGCTCGGGCGTTTGGGCGGCCCGGCGCTGCCGCATCCTCGGTGGCCGGCCGGCGACAGGGAACCCGGCCCGGGGACGTTGGAGCCGTTGTCGGGAGCCACCTGGCGGCCGCTTTTATATTGTCCCTCGTCTCTGGAGCTTCGGCGACCTTCGTGAGGGCTGTGACTCGGCCGCCGGGCCCGAGGCAGAGTTCCGGGAGCCGGGCGACGCTGGCGGTGACTGTCCCGGTGGCGCCCGGGCGTGGGCGCCTCCTGCTGTCGCTTGAGATTGGGCGTGCAGGCCTATGAGGGTGTGCCTGTCGCCGCGCTCTCGAGCCGGTCTGTGGGGCCGCCTGGCCTGGTCGACCAGCATCCGGCCGCGGGGACCGACCCGGCCACCCGACCCTCCTTCTTTCCTTCCTTCTTTCCTTCCTTCCTTCCTTCCCTCCCTCCCTCCCTCCCTGCCCCCACCCCCCCACCGCCCGGTCCCCACAGCGCCCCGCTCCGGAGGTGGGGACCGGCCCGTGCGTTTAGGCCGGTGGAGGGCGCGACGGGCTCGTTGGCGGGCGCGCGTGGGTCCCGGTGGTCGGATTCTTTCTGACCGATGCTTTTCCGAGTCGGACTCCGGAGGTGGGGACCGGGCTGGGCCGCGAGGGGTGACCCGGAGAGAGAGGCCCGGGCCCGGGTGCGGTCCCTCGTGGGCTCCGGTCGCCTGGGAGGTGCCTCCGTGCGAAAATGTTTAAGTCCCCCTGGGTCCGGGGACGCGGACGGACCGGGACCTGCTCGCGCGGGTGGCCGGGGAGGGCGCACCCGGCCCTTGAGCGGGCCCACGTGGGTCCCGGTCGGCGGACGCGACTTTTTCTCACCCTCCCCCGCCCCCTCCTCCACCGCGAGTCCCGGCCGGGGTGGGGGTGGCGGTGGGGACCGGCCCGAGTCGTACTGGGTGGCCCGGATAGGGCGGCCTGGGCCCGGGCGCGGTCCCTCGTGGGCCCCGCTCGTCAGAGGCGGCAGAGTGGGATATTTCCTTTTCTTTAACCGAGTCTTCGCCCGGGGACACGGAGGGACCCGCGGTACGGTACCTGCTCGCGCGGGCGATCCGGGGAGGGCGACCCCGGCCCGCTCGCTGCCTCTGCCACGTTTTCCCGGCCCTCCCGCCCCGCCCCGCCCCACTCTGCCGCCCCCCACCCCCCCGGGCTCCTCGGGTCGACCAGATGGCCCCGAGAGAGCTCCGGGGCTGCTGTGGATGGGGAAGTGTTGGGGAGAGGTAGCCGGGCCGAGGTCCGGGGAGCGCCCCCGAGGTTCGTGGATGGGCCCCGCTGCCGGGCGCCGTGATTTTTTTCGCCTGAAATGGGCCTTTTTTACCACCAGATAGGTGCTGACACGGTCTCCTCTGGCGTGTCTCGCTGGGGGTTCTGGGACTCTGGACGCGCGCGGGGCGCTGGGCTTTGGACCGCCGTCTGGCGCCCGAACCGGCCCTTGCCGCTTGAGCCGCCCGCTTGGGCCTGCGCGCCGGCTCTCGTGTGTGCGCCCGGCTGACCCGACCCGCGGTGCCGCCTCCGGTCTCTGGCTCACCCGAGGGCGGCGGGGCGAGGTGGTGCGTGGGTCTTCTACCCCGTGTGACTCCCCTTCCCCGCCGCAGGCACCCGGGGGTTGGCTGAGACGACCCCACCCCGCAGGCTCCGTGCCACGTGTCAGGCGTTCTCCTCGCGGGGTCGTCGGCCACTGTTGCCCGAGAAGGCAGAGAGAGAGAAGGGGGGGGCTGGGTGCCGGCTGAGGCTGAAGCAGGCTCCTCCGGTGAGGGTCCTCGCCGTGGCCCTCCCCCCTCGGGGCCCTCGTGGCCCCTGGCTCTCTGGATTGACTGATCGATGTGGTGATGTCGCGCTCTCCTGGGCCGGGCCTTAAGTCGCGCCAGACGAGGGACGGACGTTCTTGGCGAACGGGACCGCTCTTCTCGTTCTGTCCGCGGGCCCCTCGCCTCTCTTGTCACGCCCTGCCCGGCCTGCCGAGGGGTGTGTGGGAGGCAGGGGTGGTGGTCTCCGGCCCTGGCCTGCGGTCTCCCGCCTCCTGCCTCACGGCGTGGGCGGGGCCGTGGTCCTCGGACGCAGCAGACGCTCTCGCTTCGCCTCCTTGGCGTGTGCCTCGCGGGCGGTCCTCCCCGCGTCGGTGGGGGCCGTCCCGCCGCTGCGCCGCGCGCCCGCTGCCGGCGCGTGAGCGTGACTTGCTCGGTCCTCTGTGGTGCCCCTGGAGCGCTCCAGGTCGTCCCTCAGGCGCGCGAGGCCGAGCGGTGGTGTCGTTCCCTTTTCCCAGCGTGCTCCTCGGGGTCTCCGCCGCGGTGGTGTGTCCCGTGAGTGGCTCTCGCGGGGGGGGTCGAGACGGTAAAGGGCGCGG
>NW_028138761.1:0-103000 GCF_964270905.1 Leucopleurus acutus | reverse complement strand
GCTCGGTGGCCCTAGCGGCTCTTCTTGTGTGTGCGAGAAGCAGGCGCGCAGTGTTCTGAGGGTGCTGCGAGCTGGAAGGACGGGAGGACACGTGGATTGCCAGGGGCGGCGTGTGGCTGGACTTGGAAAGGCCGGGTCTTGGCGCCAAGGTGGCGCCGAGCGGCTGCTATGGGTCGAGCAGGAGCAGCGGTAGAGCCCGACGCTCCCTGGTGGTCTAGTGGTTAGGATTCGGCGCTCTCACCGCCGCGGCCCGGGTTCGATTCCCGGTCAGGGAAGCCTTTCTTCTTCCTCTCTACCTCACACCGTCCACATCCCACTTTTAGGCCACGCTTGCTCCGCGGCCTCGGCGTCGCGCCCTGCCCGACAACAGCCGCCCGGTGCCCTGCACCTGCAGCCCAAGCCCTGCCAGGCAACGTCCACCCTCCCTGCCCGGCCAGACCTTTTGGCCGCCCTGGCGCGCGCCCACTCGAGGCCTTCGACGTCCCGTGTCTTCGTTTTCACACGCTTGCCTCAGCCCCAAACACGAATGGCCGGGGCGGCGCCTCTCCCCGCCGAGGCTGTGTCCACGAGCAAACGCCCCCGCCGGTGTTTGGACTCTCCAGCAGCACTGCTTCTCCCCCACGGCGACAGCGGCGGCGGCACCGACGGCGCTGTCACACGCGGTGCCGTCTGACAGCGCCGGATCCCCTGTGGAAAGGAGCACCGGTGGGCAGACGGGTGCTTCGCAACACCGCAGCAGGTTTCCTGAACGCCCTTGCCGGTGCCTTGGGGGTGGCTGACAGTGTGGGATGAAGGTGTTTGTGGCCGTGGTCGGTGGCCACCCCACGCGGGCTAGGGAACGGAGCAGAAGGAGCCCATGGAGAGAGGGCGGCGGTGGGCCGCGTGCTGGGAGGTGCGAGGAAGGACCTGGGGTGTCTGGCTGGAGCGCGGGCAGGAGCGAGAGGTGTTGGGCTGGCGGGGACCTGGCCCGGGAGAGCGGCTGGCCGCTCAGGCAGGGGCTCAGCAGAAGCTTGGTGTGGTGGGGGCACCTGGCCCGGCACGTGTGTGCGGGTGGGTCAGATCAGGGGGCGGGGTGGGCCTGGAGTAGGAGTGAGTCTGAGGAGCGCTGGCAGAAGTGAGACTTCCGGGCAGGACATTTGACAGTCGGGCCTGGGATACAAGGGGCAGGTGGCGGGGAGAGGGGTCCGAGCCTCCAGGCTGGGGGGAAGGGCGGGGTGTGTGAACGGGCTGTGGGGCGTGGAAGATGGTGGCAGAGGACCCCTTCGCGGTGGGGTGGCGGGTGAGCGCCCCAGACTGGTGTGCTGTGCGGCAAGGTGGTCAGGCCAAGCAATGGGTTGTTACTGGGGGCGGTGGGTAGGAGGCGGGCAAGAGAACAACAGAAACGGAGCGCGCCACAGGGGCTAGGCGGGGTCCGAATCGGGTGGGGGCATTCTACTGCCCCAGAGACACACATCACCTCTCATCGGGAGAAACCATCCAGTCTCAGGTGTGTGTGGTGGCGGGGGTCGGGGGAGGAGGGGTTGAGGTTGAAAGAGGCCAAGGGAGAGGTCCCGTCTGATCCAGCAATCCCACTCCTGGGTGCGTAGCCGGAAATGGCGAAACAAGAGTTCAGAAAGGCACAAGCACCTCCATGTTCACAGCGGCACTATTTGCGCTAGGCAAGACATGGAAAAAACCCAAGTGCCCGTCAACGGGTGGCCAGTACAAGAAGAGGTCGTATCTATGTAGTACGAGCTATCACTCAGCCATCAATAAAAAAGAATGAACTATTGCCATTTGCTGCCACAAGACTGCTCCCCGAGAATATTACGCTTCGTGAAGTATGTCCGACAGAGAAACACAAAGATACGTGGAATCTCAAAAGTACTACCACTGAATCTATGTGCGAAACAGAAACAGGCTCACAGACCTGGAAAACACAGTGATGGTTACCCGAGGGAAAAAGGAGGGCTGGAGGGATAAATTAGGAGCTCGATGAACCGATACACAGTACTTCATATAAAGGAGATAAGCAGCAAGGATTTACAGAATAACACAGGGACTGATATTCAATATCCTGCAATAACCTATACTGGAAATCAATCTGAAACAATATTAGACATGGAAAACAGTATCCCCTTTGCTGTACACCTGAAACTAACTCAATGTGGTTAATCAACTCTTCTTCCTAAACCACAAGTCCTAGTCCTTAAAAGTAAGTAAGTAAATAAATAAATATATAAATAAATAAATAGGAGGAACTGAGCCATCAGATGATCCAGCAATCCCCGTCGTGGGTACGCAGCCGCCAAAGAGAAAAACTGTTGTTTGGAGAGATCCACGCACCCCCGTGTTTGTAGCTGCGCTACGTGCCACAGCCAAGACACAGAAAAAACCCATGTGCCCATCAGCAGTCGGCTGAGAGAAAAGGATGTGGTATATATGTACTGTGGAGTATTACTCAGCCATTTCAGAAAATGAAATATTGCCATTTGCCACAATAAGGATGGTCCTAGAGATTATTACACTTGGTGAAGTAAGTCTGACAGAGAAGCACAAAGATACGTGGAATCTAAAACGTAATAGAAAAGAATGTATGTGCAGAAGAGAAACAGACTCCCAGACGGAGAAAACACACTGATGGTTACCCGAGGAGAAAGGGAGGGGTGGAGACATAAATTAGGAGCTGCGATGAACAGATACACCGTACTTCACATAAAAGACATAAGCAGGGGGCTTCCCTGGTGGCGCAGTGGTTGAGAGTCCGCCTGCCGATGCAGGGGACACGGGTTCGTGCCCCGGTCCGGGAAGATCCCACATGCCGCGGAGCGGCTGGGCCCGTGAGCCATGGCCGCTGAGCCTGCGCGTCCGGAGCCTGTGCTCCGCAACGGGAGAGGCCACAGCAGTGAGAGGCCCGCGTACTGCAAAAACAAAACAAAACAAACAAACAAAAAAAAACACATAAGCAACAAGGATTTCCAGTATAACACAGGGAACGATATTCAATATCGTGTAGTAAGCTATCATGGAAAGCAATCTGAAACGTTATTAGACATGGGAAACAGTATCTGCTTTGCTGTGCACCTGAAACTAACTCAATATTGTTAATCAAGTTTTCTTCCAAAATTACAGCTAGTCGTTCTTATAAGTAAGTAAGTAAATGAATAAATAAATATTAAATGCATAAATAAAAACAACACACTAAAGAAATAGGTGAAATAGGGGCTCTCATATGATCCAGCAATCCCCATCGTGGGTACACATCGGCAGAGGAGAGAAACTGTCATTTGAAGAGATCCATGCACCCCCATGTTCACAGCAGCACTACGGGCCACAGCCAAGACATGGACGAAACCCAAGTGCCCATCAACCGATGGCTGGCACGGGAAGACGTGATATATATGTACTGTGGAATATTACTCAGCCATACAAAAGAGTGAGATACTGCCATTTGCACCAAGAAGGAGGGACCTAGAGTATATTACACTTAGCGACGTAAGTCAGGCAGAGAAGCACAAAGATACGGGGACTCTAAAGAGTACTACAAACGAACGTATGTGCCAAAGAGAGAGAGACACACAGACATAGAAAACACACTGTTCGTTGCCCAAGGGGAAAGTGTAGGGCAGGGGAAATTCCGGAGCTGTGATTAACAGAGAGGAAATACTATACATAAAGCACACAAGCAACAAGGATTTACCGTACAGCACAGGGAACTGTATTCATGTGTCGTGATGACGTATAACGGAAAATAACCTGGAAAAGGACATATAACTGAATCACTTTGCTGTACACCTGAAAGTAACACAATGTTTAAACCAACCATACTGCTACGAAAAGGAGAAGAAGACGAAGGGGAAAACAAGAGGGCAACGGGACAGAGGCAAGGGCAGGATCCTTGACAACGTAGGATTTGGAAAGGATGGGGGGGGGGGAAAGTGGCGAGATAGGAGGTGGGAGGGGGGTGTTTGTGGGAATAGGCAGGAGGCTGAGGTGGGGGTGCTGTCCCGAGGGCTGATGCTGTTGGTGGGAGCAGAGGTTCAGGGGAGGGGGTGGTGTTTGTCGTGCTGATGGTGCTGGTGGCAGTAGCGGTGGAGGAGCGGGCCGGTGTTGGAAACGTGTTTCTGTTGAGGGTCAAAACGTGAATCTAGAGTGTAGTCTGCGATGATAGTGTGGACTTCTTTGGAACTCCTCGTGCAAGTGAGCGCTTTTGGGACTCTCTAGGAAACTGGGATGTATCGCTCCCAGAGGTGGCGACTTGCTTGCTGCTGGTTGTGCAAAGATAGTATAATTTTCGGAGTGGGGGCAGAGTGAGGCAGAGAGCTTGGACACGTGGCGAAAGGTGAAGAGGTTGGGCTGTGCGGGTGCCAGTGTGGGGTGTTCCTTACGGTGACAAGCGGGACACAAGCGGGGTCGGGGTCAGGAAGAGAACAAGGACAAGGAAGGGGTCTGGGCGAAAGAGTGGCTGAGCCCGCGAGGTGTCAGGTCCTGGAGGCCTGGCTCCCGGGTGTGTGTGGGGTGGGGGCGTCTGCGTGGGAAGGACAGGGGCCGGGAAGGTACGGTGGTGAGCGAGCTGTTGCAGGACCGGTGCCTTGAGTGTGGCAGCTGGGAAACCCAGCTCCGCTTTGCGGCTGCGGGCACCAAAAGGGGACGCTGCGTCTGCATGGGCCGGGAATCGAACCCGGGCCTCCCGCGTGGCAGGCGAGAATTCTACCACTGAACCACCCATGCACCGATGGCCGCCGGCGCCCGCCGCTGCCCCAGCGGCGCTCGCCGCCAACCGCCGGACCCTGGTCACTGCTCGCCCCGTGGGCATGGGCTCCATTTGAGCAGGAGGCCGACGGGCCACCTGAATGAGAGGCTCCGGGCACTCTGGCGACCCCAGGGCGCGAGGCGGTCGGAAGCACCGATGGATGGAGGGACGCAGGCGGGCTCGGCCTGTCCTGCGCTTTCTCTGCCGTCCACGGAGCCGCGAGACTGCCGGTGTCGCCAGAGGAAGCCAGGAGGCGAACCGGCCTGGCCCGCGCCCGAATCCCACTCAGGGCAGGCGAGGCGGGGCCGCTGCGGCTGAGCAGCGACGTTCCTCTCAGCCCCCGCCCGGCTCCGACGCAGGCAGGCAGGCAGGCAGGCAGGTGTGGTCCGGCCAGGGTCCCAAGGCGAAAAAGCACCGAGGGCACGCACCACAAGGCAGTCAGGACGCTGTCGGCGGCCACCTCGCTGTGGCTGTGGAGGGAATGGAATGGGCAGGCAGGCCGTTGGGTCTGGCGGGAAGGACAGGATGTTGGAAAGAGGGAGAGCTGCTGCTGGCGGAAGTGGAAGGAAGGCTGTGAGAACGAGTCCGCTGTTCACCAGGCAGAAGTCGGAGGGCGGGCGAGGCGTGGAGGGCTTTCCACACGCGGCCGTTCTGCGTGTGGCGGTGGGGGCGGGGTGTCGTGAGGGAGTGGGAGTGGCGGGGAGGGGCGAAGGCAGGCAGGCAGGCAGGCAGGAAGACCAGCAGCAGCAGCCGCCAGCAGGTGAGGAAAGATGTGCTGCGAAAGACTGAAGGGCTTCCCGGTGTGGGTGCAGGTAGGAGGGGCGTAGGAGCTGGCGGGGAGGGCGTTTTTCCGGAAAGCCCGTGGCCGGAGGGTTCGTAGCGGGCCGTTTCTGCCAGGCCCGCGGCCGTGGCTGAGAAGGTCCCGCGTCTGAGAGGCGTGGATGTCCGGGCCGCAGTTTGGAGAGGCGGCAAGAGTGCAAGGCGCGAACGGACTGGAAGGCAGTAAAGCGCTGCCATAGGGCCGGGTGCGTCTGTCGGGCGGGCCAAAAGGCTGGCTTGTCAGGAGTGGGATTCGAACCCACGCCTCCAGGGGAGACTGCGACCTGAACGCAGCGCCTTAGACCGCTCGGCCATCCTGACGGCGGGCCTGGGCGTGCGCGTGGCCGCTCGGCTGGCTGGGACCCGACGCGACGCGCAGCCCGGTGCCCTTGGCGGGACGCGGTGCTCCGCGCCAGGCGCGCGGCCGTGTGGGGGAGCGACGGAGCGGGCGCGCGGCGGCCGACGGGGAGCAAGGCCAGACGACGCGCCTGGCTCCGCCGCGCTGGCGCCCTCGCCCAGCCCTGGCCCCGGACGGAGCCGGGCCGCGTCTTGCCAGCCCCTGCCGCCGGCCCCCACCCGCGCCTCTCCTCGCCGGCCATGGCCAGGCGCGCGCCCACCCCCTCCTCGCAGCCTTGCTTTCGGTCTCGGGCCCCCTCCTCCCGGCGCGATCCCTGCGTCGGAGGCAATAGGCAGCGCGCACTGGGAGCTTTCAGCGCCACTTGGGTCCGGGTCCCTGTCGGGTCGGGGGCTGCTGCTTTGGAGGACGCGGTTGGTGTGGCGTTGGGTCGGCTCGGGCACGTGCCGGGCGCCCGTGGTGGGCAGGGGGCCGGAGGGCGGGGGGAGGCGTCGGCCGGCAGCCCGAGAGCGTCCGGGCGCGGGGGCGGTGGCCGCCGTCCTCGTTAGTATAGTGGTGAGTATCCCCGCCTGTCACGCGGGAGACCGGGGTTCGATTCCCCGACGGGGAGGCAACACGCCCCCTTTTGGTGGCTGGCGCCGCTCTCTGTCCCGCCGCCTATCTCCCAAGGACCCTGCTTGTCCGCCCTGTGCCCTCCGTCCTCCAGCGAGGCGCAGGGCCCCAGCGCGTGCCCAGCCTGCCCACCCTCGACCCCCTCCAGCCCTCCAGCCCTCCAGCCCTTCCTCGTCGCCGGGCACTCGGTCGCCACGGCCGAGCGACGGCCTCCTCTGGACACCACAAGCTCTCGATGACGTTGCGGCCCGCCCAAAGTGGCTGTCTCCGTGGGCTCCTTGCGTCGCGACGCAAGGCTGCGCAGCTATGCACAGCTGCATAGGTGCCCAGCTGCCGGGACGGGTGGGAGGCGGATGAGTGCCGTCCCCTGTCGGTGCGGGAAGTGGCCTGGCCAGGCGCCGGGTGGAGAAGGGCTTTGGCGAGCCGGGGTGCTGGAAGATGCGTGCGCCGGGGGCGGGGGCGGGCCGCGGCGTGGAGCCGAGGGACCTGGAGCAGCAAGGCAGCGAGAGCGCCACCCTGAGGCGATCGGGCGGGTGGTCTAGGGCAGCTTCGTGGGGCTGGCGCGGGTGGGGCGCCGGGGGGCCTTGGTGGCGTCTGTGACGTCACAGAGCTGCCGGCCGGCGTGGCGTCGGGGCAGGGCTGCTCCAAGCGGCGGCGGCGGCGGCTGAGGAGGAGGAGGAGGACGAGGAAGAGAAAGGGGAGCAGAAGGAGGAAGAGAAGGAGGAGGAGTCGGAAGAGAAGGAGGAGGAGGAGGAGGAGGGGGAGGAGGAAGCGGCGACGAGAGTGCGCTCGGGCGAGCCCGGTGCCGGCGTCTCGGGGCGGCCCGGGCTGTGCAGCGTTGGTGGTATAGTGGTGAGCATAGCTGCCTTCCAAGCAGTTGACCCGGGTTCGATTCCCGGCCAACGCAGCGGGCTGACCTTTTGCCGCGCTCCGCGGGCGGGCGGGCGGCCGGCCGGGGCCCTGTGAGGGAGAGCTGGGAGCAGGGAGCTCGGTGGCCCTAGCGGCTCTTCTTGTGTGTGCGAGAAGCAGGCGCGCAGTGTTCTGAGGGTGCTGCGAGCTGGAAGGACGGGAGGACACGTGGATTGCCAGGGGCGGCGTGTGGCTGGACTTGGAAAGGCCGGGTCTTGGCGCCAAGGTGGCGCCGAGCGGCTGCTATGGGTCGAGCAGGAGCAGCGGTAGAGCCCGACGCTCCCTGGTGGTCTAGTGGTTAGGATTCGGCGCTCTCACCGCCGCGGCCCGGGTTCGATTCCCGGTCAGGGAAGCCTTTCTTCTTCCTCTCTACCTCACACCGTCCACATCCCACTTTTAGGCCACGCTTGCTCCGCGGCCTCGGCGTCGCGCCCTGCCCGACAACAGCCGCCCGGTGCCCTGCACCTGCAGCCCAAGCCCTGCCAGGCAACGTCCACCCTCCCTGCCCGGCCAGACCTTTTGGCCGCCCTGGCGCGCGCCCACTCGAGGCCTTCGACGTCCCGTGTCTTCGTTTTCACACGCTTGCCTCAGCCCCAAACACGAATGGCCGGGGCGGCGCCTCTCCCCGCCGAGGCTGTGTCCACGAGCAAACGCCCCCGCCGGTGTTTGGACTCTCCAGCAGCACTGCTTCTCCCCCACGGCGACAGCGGCGGCGGCACCGACGGCGCTGTCACACGCGGTGCCTTCTGACAGCGCCGGATCCCCTGTGGAAAGGAGCACCGGTGGGCAGACGGGTGCTTCGCAACACCGCAGCAGGTTTCCTGAACGCCCTTGCCGGTGCCTTGGGGGTGGCTGACAGTGTGGGATGAAGGTGTTTGTGGCCGTGGTCGGTGGCCACCCCACGCGGGCTAGGGAACGGAGCAGAAGGAGCCCATGGAGAGAGGGCGGCGGTGGGCCGCGTGCTGGGAGGTGCGAGGAAGGACCTGGGGTGTCTGGCTGGAGCGCGGGCAGGAGCGAGAGGTGTTGGGCTGGCGGGGACCTGGCCCGGGAGAGCGGCTGGCCGCTCAGGCAGGGGCTCAGCAGAAGCTTGGTGTGGTGGGGGCACCTGGCCCGGCACGTGTGTGCGGGTGGGTCAGATCAGGGGGCGGGGTGGGCCTGGAGTAGGAGTGAGTCTGAGGAGCGCTGGCAGAAGTGAGACTTCCGGGCAGGACATTTGACAGTCGGGCCTGGGATACAAGGGGCAGGTGGCGGGGAGAGGGGTCCGAGCCTCCAGGCTGGGGGGAAGGGCGGGGTGTGTGAACGGGCTGTGGGGCGTGGAAGATGGTGGCAGAGGACCCCTTCGCGGTGGGGTGGCGGGTGAGCGCCCCAGACTGGTGTGCTGTGCGGCAAGGTGGTCAGGCCAAGCAATGGGTTGTTACTGGGGGCGGTGGGTAGGAGGCGGGCAAGAGAACAACAGAAACGGAGCGCGCCACAGGGGCTAGGCGGGGTCCGAATCGGGTGGGGGCATTCTACTGCCCCAGAGACACACATCACCTCTCATCGGGAGAAACCATCCAGTCTCAGGTGTGTGTGGTGGCGGGGGTCGGGGGAGGAGGGGTTGAGGTTGAAAGAGGCCAAGGGAGAGGTCCCGTCTGATCCAGCAATCCCACTCCTGGGTGCGTAGCCGGAAATGGCGAAACAAGAGTTCAGAAAGGCACAAGCACCTCCATGTTCACAGCGGCACTATTTGCGCTAGGCAAGACATGGAAAAAACCCAAGTGCCCGTCAACGGGTGGCCAGTACAAGAAGAGGTCGTATCTATGTAGTACGAGCTATCACTCAGCCATCAATAAAAAAGAATGAACTATTGCCATTTGCTGCCACAAGACTGCTCCCCGAGAATATTACGCTTCGTGAAGTATGTCCGACAGAGAAACACAAAGATACGTGGAATCTCAAAAGTACTACCACTGAATCTATGTGCGAAACAGAAACAGGCTCACAGACCTGGAAAACACAGTGATGGTTACCCGAGGGAAAAAGGAGGGCTGGAGGGATAAATTAGGAGCTCGATGAACCGATACACAGTACTTCATATAAAGGAGATAAGCAGCAAGGATTTACAGAATAACACAGGGACTGATATTCAATATCCTGCAATAACCTATACTGGAAATCAATCTGAAACAATATTAGACATGGAAAACAGTATCCCCTTTGCTGTACACCTGAAACTAACTCAATGTGGTTAATCAACTCTTCTTCCTAAACCACAAGTCCTAGTCCTTAAAAGTAAGTAAGTAAATAAATAAATATATAAATAAATAAATAGGAGGAACTGAGCCATCAGATGATCCAGCAATCCCCGTCGTGGGTACGCAGCCGCCAAAGAGAAAAACTGTTGTTTGGAGAGATCCACGCACCCCCGTGTTTGTAGCTGCGCTACGTGCCACAGCCAAGACACAGAAAAAACCCATGTGCCCATCAGCAGTCGGCTGAGAGAAAAGGATGTGGTATATATGTACTGTGGAGTATTACTCAGCCATTTCAGAAAATGAAATATTGCCATTTGCCACAATAAGGATGGTCCTAGAGATTATTACACTTGGTGAAGTAAGTCTGACAGAGAAGCACAAAGATACGTGGAATCTAAAACGTAATAGAAAAGAATGTATGTGCAGAAGAGAAACAGACTCCCAGACGGAGAAAACACACTGATGGTTACCCGAGGAGAAAGGGAGGGGTGGAGACATAAATTAGGAGCTGCGATGAACAGATACACCGTACTTCACATAAAAGACATAAGCAGGGGGCTTCCCTGGTGGCGCAGTGGTTGAGAGTCCGCCTGCCGATGCAGGGGACACGGGTTCGTGCCCCGGTCCGGGAAGATCCCACATGCCGCGGAGCGGCTGGGCCCGTGAGCCATGGCCGCTGAGCCTGCGCGTCCGGAGCCTGTGCTCCGCAACGGGAGAGGCCACAGCAGTGAGAGGCCCGCGTACTGCAAAAACAAAACAAAACAAACAAACAAAAAAAAACACATAAGCAACAAGGATTTCCAGTATAACACAGGGAACGATATTCAATATCGTGTAGTAAGCTATCATGGAAAGCAATCTGAAACGTTATTAGACATGGGAAACAGTATCTGCTTTGCTGTGCACCTGAAACTAACTCAATATTGTTAATCAAGTTTTCTTCCAAAATTACAGCTAGTCGTTCTTATAAGTAAGTAAGTAAATGAATAAATAAATATTAAATGCATAAATAAAAACAACACACTAAAGAAATAGGTGAAATAGGGGCTCTCATATGATCCAGCAATCCCCATCGTGGGTACACATCGGCAGAGGAGAGAAACTGTCATTTGAAGAGATCCATGCACCCCCATGTTCACAGCAGCACTACGGGCCACAGCCAAGACATGGACGAAACCCAAGTGCCCATCAACCGATGGCTGGCACGGGAAGACGTGATATATATGTACTGTGGAATATTACTCAGCCATACAAAAGAGTGAGATACTGCCATTTGCACCAAGAAGGAGGGACCTAGAGTATATTACACTTAGCGACGTAAGTCAGGCAGAGAAGCACAAAGATACGGGGACTCTAAAGAGTACTACAAACGAACGTATGTGCCAAAGAGAGAGAGACACACAGACATAGAAAACACACTGTTCGTTGCCCAAGGGGAAAGTGTAGGGCAGGGGAAATTCCGGAGCTGTGATTAACAGAGAGGAAATACTATACATAAAGCACACAAGCAACAAGGATTTACCGTACAGCACAGGGAACTGTATTCATGTGTCGTGATGACGTATAACGGAAAATAACCTGGAAAAGGACATATAACTGAATCACTTTGCTGTACACCTGAAAGTAACACAATGTTTAAACCAACCATACTGCTACGAAAAGGAGAAGAAGACGAAGGGGAAAACAAGAGGGCAACGGGACAGAGGCAAGGGCAGGATCCTTGACAACGTAGGATTTGGAAAGGATGGGGGGGGGGGAAAGTGGCGAGATAGGAGGTGGGAGGGGGGTGTTTGTGGGAATAGGCAGGAGGCTGAGGTGGGGGTGCTGTCCCGAGGGCTGATGCTGTTGGTGGGAGCAGAGGTTCAGGGGAGGGGGTGGTGTTTGTCGTGCTGATGGTGCTGGTGGCAGTAGCGGTGGAGGAGCGGGCCGGTGTTGGAAACGTGTTTCTGTTGAGGGTCAAAACGTGAATCTAGAGTGTAGTCTGCGATGATAGTGTGGACTTCTTTGGAACTCCTCGTGCAAGTGAGCGCTTTTGGGACTCTCTAGGAAACTGGGATGTATCGCTCCCAGAGGTGGCGACTTGCTTGCTGCTGGTTGTGCAAAGATAGTATAATTTTCGGAGTGGGGGCAGAGTGAGGCAGAGAGCTTGGACACGTGGCGAAAGGTGAAGAGGTTGGGCTGTGCGGGTGCCAGTGTGGGGTGTTCCTTACGGTGACAAGCGGGACACAAGCGGGGTCGGGGTCAGGAAGAGAACAAGGACAAGGAAGGGGTCTGGGCGAAAGAGTGGCTGAGCCCGCGAGGTGTCAGGTCCTGGAGGCCTGGCTCCCGGGTGTGTGTGGGGTGGGGGCGTCTGCGTGGGAAGGACAGGGGCCGGGAAGGTACGGTGGTGAGCGAGCTGTTGCAGGACCGGTGCCTTGAGTGTGGCAGCTGGGAAACCCAGCTCCGCTTTGCGGCTGCGGGCACCAAAAGGGGACGCTGCGTCTGCATGGGCCGGGAATCGAACCCGGGCCTCCCGCGTGGCAGGCGAGAATTCTACCACTGAACCACCCATGCACCGATGGCCGCCGGCGCCCGCCGCTGCCCCAGCGGCGCTCGCCGCCAACCGCCGGACCCTGGTCACTGCTCGCCCCGTGGGCATGGGCTCCATTTGAGCAGGAGGCCGACGGGCCACCTGAATGAGAGGCTCCGGGCACTCTGGCGACCCCAGGGCGCGAGGCGGTCGGAAGCACCGATGGATGGAGGGACGCAGGCGGGCTCGGCCTGTCCTGCGCTTTCTCTGCCGTCCACGGAGCCGCGAGACTGCCGGTGTCGCCAGAGGAAGCCAGGAGGCGAACCGGCCTGGCCCGCGCCCGAATCCCACTCAGGGCAGGCGAGGCGGGGCCGCTGCGGCTGAGCAGCGACGTTCCTCTCAGCCCCCGCCCGGCTCCGACGCAGGCAGGCAGGCAGGTGTGGTCCGGCCAGGGTCCCAAGGCGAAAAAGCACCGAGGGCACGCACCACAAGGCAGTCAGGACGCTGTCGGCGGCCACCTCGCTGTGGCTGTGGAGGGAATGGAATGGGCAGGCAGGCCGTTGGGTCTGGCGGGAAGGACAGGATGTTGGAAAGAGGGAGAGCTGCTGCTGGCGGAAGTGGAAGGAAGGCTGTGAGAACGAGTCCGCTGTTCACCAGGCAGAAGTCGGAGGGCGGGCGAGGCGTGGAGGGCTTTCCACACGCGGCCGTTCTGCGTGTGGCGGTGGGGGCGGGGTGTCGTGAGGGAGTGGGAGTGGCGGGGAGGGGCGAAGGCAGGCAGGCAGGCAGGCAGGAAGACCAGCAGCAGCAGCCGCCAGCAGGTGAGGAAAGATGTGCTGCGAAAGACTGAAGGGCTTCCCGGTGTGGGTGCAGGTAGGAGGGGCGTAGGAGCTGGCGGGGAGGGCGTTTTTCCGGAAAGCCCGTGGCCGGAGGGTTCGTAGCGGGCCGTTTCTGCCAGGCCCGCGGCCGTGGCTGAGAAGGTCCCGCGTCTGAGAGGCGTGGATGTCCGGGCCGCAGTTTGGAGAGGCGGCAAGAGTGCAAGGCGCGAACGGACTGGAAGGCAGTAAAGCGCTGCCATAGGGCCGGGTGCGTCTGTCGGGCGGGCCAAAAGGCTGGCTTGTCAGGAGTGGGATTCGAACCCACGCCTCCAGGGGAGACTGCGACCTGAACGCAGCGCCTTAGACCGCTCGGCCATCCTGACGGCGGGCCTGGGCGTGCGCGTGGCCGCTCGGCTGGCTGGGACCCGACGCGACGCGCAGCCCGGTGCCCTTGGCGGGACGCGGTGCTCCGCGCCAGGCGCGCGGCCGTGTGGGGGAGCGACGGAGCGGGCGCGCGGCGGCCGACGGGGAGCAAGGCCAGACGACGCGCCTGGCTCCGCCGCGCTGGCGCCCTCGCCCAGCCCTGGCCCCGGACGGAGCCGGGCCGCGTCTTGCCAGCCCCTGCCGCCGGCCCCCACCCGCGCCTCTCCTCGCCGGCCATGGCCAGGCGCGCGCCCACCCCCTCCTCGCAGCCTTGCTTTCGGTCTCGGGCCCCCTCCTCCCGGCGCGATCCCTGCGTCGGAGGCAATAGGCAGCGCGCACTGGGAGCTTTCAGCGCCACTTGGGTCCGGGTCCCTGTCGGGTCGGGGGCTGCTGCTTTGGAGGACGCGGTTGGTGTGGCGTTGGGTCGGCTCGGGCACGTGCCGGGCGCCCGTGGTGGGCAGGGGGCCGGAGGGCGGGGGGAGGCGTCGGCCGGCAGCCCGAGAGCGTCCGGGCGCGGGGGCGGTGGCCGCCGTCCTCGTTAGTATAGTGGTGAGTATCCCCGCCTGTCACGCGGGAGACCGGGGTTCGATTCCCCGACGGGGAGGCAACACGCCCCCTTTTGGTGGCTGGCGCCGCTCTCTGTCCCGCCGCCTATCTCCCAAGGACCCTGCTTGTCCGCCCTGTGCCCTCCGTCCTCCAGCGAGGCGCAGGGCCCCAGCGCGTGCCCAGCCTGCCCACCCTCGACCCCCTCCAGCCCTCCAGCCCTTCCTCGTCGCCGGGCACTCGGTCGCCACGGCCGAGCGACGGCCTCCTCTGGACACCACAAGCTCTCGATGACGTTGCGGCCCGCCCAAAGTGGCTGTCTCCGTGGGCTCCTTGCGTCGCGACGCAAGGCTGCGCAGCTATGCACAGCTGCATAGGTGCCCAGCTGCCGGGACGGGTGGGAGGCGGATGAGTGCCGTCCCCTGTCGGTGCGGGAAGTGGCCTGGCCAGGCGCCGGGTGGAGAAGGGCTTTGGCGAGCCGGGGTGCTGGAAGATGCGTGCGCCGGGGGCGGGGGCGGGCCGCGGCGTGGAGCCGAGGGACCTGGAGCAGCAAGGCAGCGAGAGCGCCACCCTGAGGCGATCGGGCGGGTGGTCTAGGGCAGCTTCGTGGGGCTGGCGCGGGTGGGGCGCCGGGGGGCCTTGGTGGCGTCTGTGACGTCACAGAGCTGCCGGCCGGCGTGGCGTCGGGGCAGGGCTGCTCCAAGCGGCGGCGGCGGCGGCTGAGGAGGAGGAGGAGGACGAGGAAGAGAAAGGGGAGCAGAAGGAGGAAGAGAAGGAGGAGGAGTCGGAAGAGAAGGAGGAGGAGGAGGAGGAGGGGGAGGAGGAAGCGGCGACGAGAGTGCGCTCGGGCGAGCCCGGTGCCGGCGTCTCGGGGCGGCCCGGGCTGTGCAGCGTTGGTGGTATAGTGGTGAGCATAGCTGCCTTCCAAGCAGTTGACCCGGGTTCGATTCCCGGCCAACGCAGCGGGCTGACCTTTTGCCGCGCTCCGCGGGCGGGCGGGCGGCCGGCCGGGGCCCTGTGAGGGAGAGCTGGGAGCAGGGAGCTCGGTGGCCCTAGCGGCTCTTCTTGTGTGTGCGAGAAGCAGGCGCGCAGTGTTCTGAGGGTGCTGCGAGCTGGAAGGACGGGAGGACACGTGGATTGCCAGGGGCGGCGTGTGGCTGGACTTGGAAAGGCCGGGTCTTGGCGCCAAGGTGGCGCCGAGCGGCTGCTATGGGTCGAGCAGGAGCAGCGGTAGAGCCCGACGCTCCCTGGTGGTCTAGTGGTTAGGATTCGGCGCTCTCACCGCCGCGGCCCGGGTTCGATTCCCGGTCAGGGAAGCCTTTCTTCTTCCTCTCTACCTCACACCGTCCACATCCCACTTTTAGGCCACGCTTGCTCCGCGGCCTCGGCGTCGCGCCCTGCCCGACAACAGCCGCCCGGTGCCCTGCACCTGCAGCCCAAGCCCTGCCAGGCAACGTCCACCCTCCCTGCCCGGCCAGACCTTTTGGCCGCCCTGGCGCGCGCCCACTCGAGGCCTTCGACGTCCCGTGTCTTCGTTTTCACACGCTTGCCTCAGCCCCAAACACGAATGGCCGGGGCGGCGCCTCTCCCCGCCGAGGCTGTGTCCACGAGCAAACGCCCCCGCCGGTGTTTGGACTCTCCAGCAGCACTGCTTCTCCCCCACGGCGACAGCGGCGGCGGCACCGACGGCGCTGTCACACGCGGTGCCGTCTGACAGCGCCGGATCCCCTGTGGAAAGGAGCACCGGTGGGCAGACGGGTGCTTCGCAACACCGCAGCAGGTTTCCTGAACGCCCTTGCCGGTGCCTTGGGGGTGGCTGACAGTGTGGGATGAAGGTGTTTGTGGCCGTGGTCGGTGGCCACCCCACGCGGGCTAGGGAACGGAGCAGAAGGAGCCCATGGAGAGAGGGCGGCGGTGGGCCGCGTGCTGGGAGGTGCGAGGAAGGACCTGGGGTGTCTGGCTGGAGCGCGGGCAGGAGCGAGAGGTGTTGGGCTGGCGGGGACCTGGCCCGGGAGAGCGGCTGGCCGCTCAGGCAGGGGCTCAGCAGAAGCTTGGTGTGGTGGGGGCACCTGGCCCGGCACGTGTGTGCGGGTGGGTCAGATCAGGGGGCGGGGTGGGCCTGGAGTAGGAGTGAGTCTGAGGAGCGCTGGCAGAAGTGAGACTTCCGGGCAGGACATTTGACAGTCGGGCCTGGGATACAAGGGGCAGGTGGCGGGGAGAGGGGTCCGAGCCTCCAGGCTGGGGGGAAGGGCGGGGTGTGTGAACGGGCTGTGGGGCGTGGAAGATGGTGGCAGAGGACCCCTTCGCGGTGGGGTGGCGGGTGAGCGCCCCAGACTGGTGTGCTGTGCGGCAAGGTGGTCAGGCCAAGCAATGGGTTGTTACTGGGGGCGGTGGGTAGGAGGCGGGCAAGAGAACAACAGAAACGGAGCGCGCCACAGGGGCTAGGCGGGGTCCGAATCGGGTGGGGGCATTCTACTGCCCCAGAGACACACATCACCTCTCATCGGGAGAAACCATCCAGTCTCAGGTGTGTGTGGTGGCGGGGGTCGGGGGAGGAGGGGTTGAGGTTGAAAGAGGCCAAGGGAGAGGTCCCGTCTGATCCAGCAATCCCACTCCTGGGTGCGTAGCCGGAAATGGCGAAACAAGAGTTCAGAAAGGCACAAGCACCTCCATGTTCACAGCGGCACTATTTGCGCTAGGCAAGACATGGAAAAAACCCAAGTGCCCGTCAACGGGTGGCCAGTACAAGAAGAGGTCGTATCTATGTAGTACGAGCTATCACTCAGCCATCAATAAAAAAGAATGAACTATTGCCATTTGCTGCCACAAGACTGCTCCCCGAGAATATTACGCTTCGTGAAGTATGTCCGACAGAGAAACACAAAGATACGTGGAATCTCAAAAGTACTACCACTGAATCTATGTGCGAAACAGAAACAGGCTCACAGACCTGGAAAACACAGTGATGGTTACCCGAGGGAAAAAGGAGGGCTGGAGGGATAAATTAGGAGCTCGATGAACCGATACACAGTACTTCATATAAAGGAGATAAGCAGCAAGGATTTACAGAATAACACAGGGACTGATATTCAATATCCTGCAATAACCTATACTGGAAATCAATCTGAAACAATATTAGACATGGAAAACAGTATCCCCTTTGCTGTACACCTGAAACTAACTCAATGTGGTTAATCAACTCTTCTTCCTAAACCACAAGTCCTAGTCCTTAAAAGTAAGTAAGTAAATAAATAAATATATAAATAAATAAATAGGAGGAACTGAGCCATCAGATGATCCAGCAATCCCCGTCGTGGGTACGCAGCCGCCAAAGAGAAAAACTGTTGTTTGGAGAGATCCACGCACCCCCGTGTTTGTAGCTGCGCTACGTGCCACAGCCAAGACACAGAAAAAACCCATGTGCCCATCAGCAGTCGGCTGAGAGAAAAGGATGTGGTATATATGTACTGTGGAGTATTACTCAGCCATTTCAGAAAATGAAATATTGCCATTTGCCACAATAAGGATGGTCCTAGAGATTATTACACTTGGTGAAGTAAGTCTGACAGAGAAGCACAAAGATACGTGGAATCTAAAACGTAATAGAAAAGAATGTATGTGCAGAAGAGAAACAGACTCCCAGACGGAGAAAACACACTGATGGTTACCCGAGGAGAAAGGGAGGGGTGGAGACATAAATTAGGAGCTGCGATGAACAGATACACCGTACTTCACATAAAAGACATAAGCAGGGGGCTTCCCTGGTGGCGCAGTGGTTGAGAGTCCGCCTGCCGATGCAGGGGACACGGGTTCGTGCCCCGGTCCGGGAAGATCCCACATGCCGCGGAGCGGCTGGGCCCGTGAGCCATGGCCGCTGAGCCTGCGCGTCCGGAGCCTGTGCTCCGCAACGGGAGAGGCCACAGCAGTGAGAGGCCCGCGTACTGCAAAAACAAAACAAAACAAACAAACAAAAAAAAACACATAAGCAACAAGGATTTCCAGTATAACACAGGGAACGATATTCAATATCGTGTAGTAAGCTATCATGGAAAGCAATCTGAAACGTTATTAGACATGGGAAACAGTATCTGCTTTGCTGTGCACCTGAAACTAACTCAATATTGTTAATCAAGTTTTCTTCCAAAATTACAGCTAGTCGTTCTTATAAGTAAGTAAGTAAATGAATAAATAAATATTAAATGCATAAATAAAAACAACACACTAAAGAAATAGGTGAAATAGGGGCTCTCATATGATCCAGCAATCCCCATCGTGGGTACACATCGGCAGAGGAGAGAAACTGTCATTTGAAGAGATCCATGCACCCCCATGTTCACAGCAGCACTACGGGCCACAGCCAAGACATGGACGAAACCCAAGTGCCCATCAACCGATGGCTGGCACGGGAAGACGTGATATATATGTACTGTGGAATATTACTCAGCCATACAAAAGAGTGAGATACTGCCATTTGCACCAAGAAGGAGGGACCTAGAGTATATTACACTTAGCGACGTAAGTCAGGCAGAGAAGCACAAAGATACGGGGACTCTAAAGAGTACTACAAACGAACGTATGTGCCAAAGAGAGAGAGACACACAGACATAGAAAACACACTGTTCGTTGCCCAAGGGGAAAGTGTAGGGCAGGGGAAATTCCGGAGCTGTGATTAACAGAGAGGAAATACTATACATAAAGCACACAAGCAACAAGGATTTACCGTACAGCACAGGGAACTGTATTCATGTGTCGTGATGACGTATAACGGAAAATAACCTGGAAAAGGACATATAACTGAATCACTTTGCTGTACACCTGAAAGTAACACAATGTTTAAACCAACCATACTGCTACGAAAAGGAGAAGAAGACGAAGGGGAAAACAAGAGGGCAACGGGACAGAGGCAAGGGCAGGATCCTTGACAACGTAGGATTTGGAAAGGATGGGGGGGGGGGGAAGTGGCGAGATAGGAGGTGGGAGGGGGGTGTTTGTGGGAATAGGCAGGAGGCTGAGGTGGGGGTGCTGTCCCGAGGGCTGATGCTGTTGGTGGGAGCAGAGGTTCAGGGGAGGGGGTGGTGTTTGTCGTGCTGATGGTGCTGGTGGCAGTAGCGGTGGAGGAGCGGGCCGGTGTTGGAAACGTGTTTCTGTTGAGGGTCAAAACGTGAATCTAGAGTGTAGTCTGCGATGATAGTGTGGACTTCTTTGGAACTCCTCGTGCAAGTGAGCGCTTTTGGGACTCTCTAGGAAACTGGGATGTATCGCTCCCAGAGGTGGCGACTTGCTTGCTGCTGGTTGTGCAAAGATAGTATAATTTTCGGAGTGGGGGCAGAGTGAGGCAGAGAGCTTGGACACGTGGCGAAAGGTGAAGAGGTTGGGCTGTGCGGGTGCCAGTGTGGGGTGTTCCTTACGGTGACAAGCGGGACACAAGCGGGGTCGGGGTCAGGAAGAGAACAAGGACAAGGAAGGGGTCTGGGCGAAAGAGTGGCTGAGCCCGCGAGGTGTCAGGTCCTGGAGGCCTGGCTCCCGGGTGTGTGTGGGGTGGGGGCGTCTGCGTGGGAAGGACAGGGGCCGGGAAGGTACGGTGGTGAGCGAGCTGTTGCAGGACCGGTGCCTTGAGTGTGGCAGCTGGGAAACCCAGCTCCGCTTTGGGGCTGCGGGCACCAAAAGGGGACGCTGCGTCTGCATGGGCCGGGAATCGAACCCGGGCCTCCCGCGTGGCAGGCGAGAATTCTACCACTGAACCACCCATGCACCGATGGCCGCCGGCGCCCGCCGCTGCCCCAGCGGCGCTCGCCGCCAACCGCCCGACCCTGGTCACTGCTCGCCGCGTGGGCATGGGCTCCATTTGAGCAGGAGGCCGACGGGCCACCTGAATGAGAGGCTCCGGGCACTCTGGCGACCCCAGGGCGCGAGGCGGTCGGAAGCACCGATGGATGGAGGGACGCAGGCGGGCTCGGCCTGTCCTGCGCTTTCTCTGCCGTCCACGGAGCCGCGAGACTGCCGGTGTCGCCAGAGGAAGCCAGGAGGCGAACCGGCCTGGCCCGCGCCCGAATCCCACTCAGGGCAGGCGAGGCGGGGCCGCTGCGGCTGAGCAGCGACGTTCCTCTCAGCCCCCGCCCGGCTCCGACGCAGGCAGGCAGGCAGGCAGGCAGGCAGGTGTGGTCCGGCCAGGGTCCCAAGGCGAAAAAGCACCGAGGGCACGCACCACAAGGCAGTCAGGACGCTGTCGGCGGCCACCTCGCTGTGGCTGTGGAGGGAATGGAATGGGCAGGCAGGCCGTTGGGTCTGGCGGGAAGGACAGGATGTTGGAAAGAGGGAGAGCTGCTGCTGGCGGAAGTGGAAGGAGGGCTGTGAGAACGAGTCCGCTGTTCACCAGGCAGAAGTCGGAGGGCGGGCGAGGCGTGGAGGGCTTTCCACACGCGGCCGTTCTGCGTGTGGCGGTGGGGGCGGGGTGTCGTGAGGGAGTGGGAGTGGCGGGGAGGGGCGAAGGCAGGCAGGCAGGCAGGCAGGAAGACCAGCAGCAGCAGCCGCCAGCAGGTGAGGAAAGATGTGCTGCGAAAGACTGAAGGGCTTCCCGGTGTGGGTGCAGGTAGGAGGGGCGTAGGAGCTGGCGGGGAGGGCGTTTTTCCGGAAAGCCCGTGGCCGGAGGGTTCGTAGCGGGCCGTTTCTGCCAGGCCCGCGGCCGTGGCTGAGAAGGTCCCGCGTCTGAGAGGCGTGGATGTCCGGGCCGCAGTTTGGAGAGGCGGCAAGAGTGCAAGGCGCGAACGGACTGGAAGGCAGTAAAGCGCTGCCATAGGGCCGGGTGCGTCTGTCGGGCGGGCCAAAAGGCTGGCTTGTCAGGAGTGGGATTCGAACCCACGCCTCCAGGGGAGACTGCGACCTGAACGCAGCGCCTTAGACCGCTCGGCCATCCTGACGGCGGGCCTGGGCGTGCGCGTGGCCGCTCGGCTGGCTGGGACCCGACGCGACGCGCAGCCCGGTGCCCTTGGCGGGACGCGGTGCTCCGCGCCAGGCGCGCGGCCGTGTGGGGGAGCGACGGAGCGGGCGCGCGGCGGCCGACGGGGAGCAAGGCCAGACGACGCGCCTGGCTCCGCCGCGCTGGCGCCCTCGCCCAGCCCTGGCCCCGGACGGAGCCGGGCCGCGTCTTGCCAGCCCCTGCCGCCGGCCCCCACCCGCGCCTCTCCTCGCCGGCCATGGCCAGGCGCGCGCCCACCCCCTCCTCGCAGCCTTGCTTTCGGTCTCGGGCCCCCTCCTCCCGGCGCGATCCCTGCGTCGGAGGCAATAGGCAGCGCGCACTGGGAGCTTTCAGCGCCACTTGGGTCCGGGTCCCTGTCGGGTCGGGGGCTGCTGCTTTGGAGGACGCGGTTGGTGTGGCGTTGGGTCGGCTCGGGCACGTGCCGGGCGCCCGTGGTGGGCAGGGGGCCGGAGGGCGGGGGGAGGCGTCGGCCGGCAGCCCGAGAGCGTCCGGGCGCGGGGGCGGTGGCCGCCGTCCTCGTTAGTATAGTGGTGAGTATCCCCGCCTGTCACGCGGGAGACCGGGGTTCGATTCCCCGACGGGGAGGCAACACGCCCCCTTTTGGTGGCTGGCGCCGCTCTCTGTCCCGCCGCCTATCTCCCAAGGACCCTGCTTGTCCGCCCTGTGCCCTCCGTCCTCCAGCGAGGCGCAGGGCCCCAGCGCGTGCCCAGCCTGCCCACCCTCGACCCCCTCCAGCCCTCCAGCCCTCCAGCCCTTCCTCGTCGCCGGGCACTCGGTCGCCACGGCCGAGCGACGGCCTCCTCTGGACACCACAAGCTCTCGATGACGTTGCGGCCCGCCCAAAGTGGCTGTCTCCGTGGGCTCCTTGCGTCGCGACGCAAGGCTGCGCAGCTATGCACAGCTGCATAGGTGCCCAGCTGCCGGGACGGGTGGGAGGCGGATGAGTGCCGTCCCCTGTCGGTGCGGGAAGTGGCCTGGCCAGGCGCCGGGTGGAGAAGGGCTTTGGCGAGCCGGGGTGCTGGAAGATGCGTGCGCCGGGGGCGGGGGCGGGCCGCGGCGTGGAGCCGAGGGACCTGGAGCAGCAAGGCAGCGAGAGCGCCACCCTGAGGCGATCGGGCGGGTGGTCTAGGGCAGCTTCGTGGGGCTGGCGCGGGTGGGGCGCCGGGGGGCCTTGGTGGCGTCTGTGACGTCACAGAGCTGCCGGCCGGCGTGGCGTCGGGGCAGGGCTGCTCCAAGCGGCGGCGGCGGCGGCTGAGGAGGAGGAGGAGGACGAGGAAGAGAAAGGGGAGCAGAAGGAGGAAGAGAAGGAGGAGGAGTCGGAAGAGAAGGAGGAGGAGGAGGAGGAGGGGGAGGAGGAAGCGGCGACGAGAGTGCGCTCGGGCGAGCCCGGTGCCGGCGTCTCGGGGCGGCCCGGGCTGTGCAGCGTTGGTGGTATAGTGGTGAGCATAGCTGCCTTCCAAGCAGTTGACCCGGGTTCGATTCCCGGCCAACGCAGCGGGCTGACCTTTTGCCGCGCTCCGCGGGCGGCCGGCCGGCCGGCCGGGGCCCTGTGAGGGAGAGCTGGGAGCAGGGAGCTCGGTGGCCCTAGCGGCTCTTCTTGTGTGTGCGAGAAGCAGGCGCGCAGTGTTCTGAGGGTGCTGCGAGCAGGAAGGACGGGAGGACACGTGGATTGCCAGGGGCGGCGTGTGGCTGGACTTGGAAAGGCCGGGTCTTGGCGCCAAGGTGGCGCCGAGCGGCTGCTATGGGTCGAGCAGGAGCAGCGGTAGAGCCCGACGCTCCCTGGTGGTCTAGTGGTTAGGATTCGGCGCTCTCACCGCCGCGGCCCGGGTTCGATTCCCGGTCAGGGAAGCCTTTCTTCTTCCTCTCTACCTCACACCGTCCACATCCCACTTTTAGGCCACGCTTGTTCCGCGGCCTCGGCGTCGCGCCCTGCCCGACAACAGCCGCCCGGTGCCCTGCACCTGCAGCCCAAGCCCTGCCAGGCAACGTCCACCCTCCCTGCCCGGCCAGACCTTTTGGCCGCCCTGGCGCGCGCCCACTCGAGGCCTTCGACGTCCCGTGTCTTCGTTTTCACACGCTTGCCTCAGCCCCAAACACGAATGGCCGGGGCGGCGCCTCTCCCCGCCGAGGCTGTGTCCACGAGCAAACGCCCCCGCCGGTGTTTGGACTCTCCAGCAGCACTGCTTCTCCCCCACGGCGACAGCGGCGGCGGCACCGACGGCGCTGTCACACGCGGTGCCTTCTGACAGCGCCGGATCCCCTGTGGAAAGGAGCACCGGTGGGCAGACGGGTGCTTCGCAACACCGCAGCAGGTTTCCTGAACGCCCTTGCCGGTGCCTTGGGGGTGGCTGACAGTGTGGGATGAAGGTGTTTGTGGCCGTGGTCGGTGGCCACCCCACGCGGGCTAGGGAACGGAGCAGAAGGAGCCCATGGAGAGAGGGCGGCGGTGGGCCGCGTGCTGGGAGGTGCGAGGAAGGACCTGGGGTGTCTGGCTGGAGCGCGGGCAGGAGCGAGAGGTGTTGGGCTGGCGGGGACCTGGCCCGGGAGAGCGGCTGGCCGCTCAGGCAGGGGCTCAGCAGAAGCTTGGTGTGGTGGGGGCACCTGGCCCGGCACGTGTGTGCGGGTGGGTCAGATCAGGGGGCGGGGTGGGCCTGGAGTAGGAGTGAGTCTGAGGAGCGCTGGCAGAAGTGAGACTTCCGGGCAGGACATTTGACAGTCGGGCCTGGGATACAAGGGGCAGGTGGCGGGGAGAGGGGTCCGAGCCTCCAGGCTGGGGGGAAGGGCGGGGTGTGTGAACGGGCTGTGGGGCGTGGAAGATGGTGGCAGAGGACCCCTTCGCGGTGGGGTGGCGGGTGAGCGCCCCAGACTGGTGTGCTGTGCGGCAAGGTGGTCAGGCCAAGCAATGGGTTGTTACTGGGGGCGGTGGGTAGGAGGCGGGCAAGAGAACAACAGAAACGGAGCGCGCCACAGGGGCTAGGCGGGGTCCGAATCGGGTGGGGGCATTCTACTGCCCCAGAGACACACATCACCTCTCATCGGGAGAAACCATCCAGTCTCAGGTGTGTGTGGTGGCGGGGGTCGGGGGAGGAGGGGTTGAGGTTGAAAGAGGCCAAGGGAGAGGTCCCGTCTGATCCAGCAATCCCACTCCTGGGTGCGTAGCCGGAAATGGCGAAACAAGAGTTCAGAAAGGCACAAGCACCTCCATGTTCACAGCGGCACTATTTGCGCTAGGCAAGACATGGAAAAAACCCAAGTGCCCGTCAACGGGTGGCCAGTACAAGAAGAGGTCGTATCTATGTAGTACGAGCTATCACTCAGCCATCAATAAAAAAGAATGAACTATTGCCATTTGCTGCCACAAGACTGCTCCCCGAGAATATTACGCTTCGTGAAGTATGTCCGACAGAGAAACACAAAGATACGTGGAATCTCAAAAGTACTACCACTGAATCTATGTGCGAAACAGAAACAGGCTCACAGACCTGGAAAACACAGTGATGGTTACCCGAGGGAAAAAGGAGGGCTGGAGGGATAAATTAGGAGCTCGATGAACCGATACACAGTACTTCATATAAAGGAGATAAGCAGCAAGGATTTACAGAATAACACAGGGACTGATATTCAATATCCTGCAATAACCTATACTGGAAATCAATCTGAAACAATATTAGACATGGAAAACAGTATCCCCTTTGCTGTACACCTGAAACTAACTCAATGTGGTTAATCAACTCTTCTTCCTAAACCACAAGTCCTAGTCCTTAAAAGTAAGTAAGTAAATAAATAAATAAATAAATAAATAAATAGGAGGAACTGAACCATCAGATGATCCAGCAATCCCCGTCGTGGGTACGCAGCCGCCAAAGAGAAAAACTGTTGTTTGGAGAGATCCACGCACCCCCGTGTTTGTAGCTGCGCTACGTGCCACAGCCAAGACACAGAAAAAACCCATGTGCCCATCAGCAGTCGGCTGAGAGAAAAGGATGTGGTATATATGTACTGTGGAGTATTACTCAGCCATTTCAGAAAATGAAATATTGCCATTTGCCACAATAAGGATGGTCCTAGAGATTATTACACTTGGTGAAGTAAGTCTGACAGAGAAGCACAAAGATACGTGGAATCTAAAACGTAATAGAAAAGAATGTATGTGCAGAAGAGAAACAGACTCCCAGACGGAGAAAACACACTGATGGTTACCCGAGGAGAAAGGGAGGGGTGGAGACATAAATTAGGAGCTGCGATGAACAGATACACCGTACTTCACATAAAAGACATAAGCAGGGGGCTTCCCTGGTGGCGCAGTGGTTGAGAGTCCGCCTGCCGATGCAGGGGACACGGGTTCGTGCCCCGGTCCGGGAAGATCCCACATGCCGCGGAGCGGCTGGGCCCGTGAGCCATGGCCGCTGAGCCTGCGCGTCCGGAGCCTGTGCTCCGCAACGGGAGAGGCCACAGCAGTGAGAGGCCCGCGTACTGCAAAAACAAAACAAAACAAAACAAAACAAAAAAAACACATAAGCAACAAGGATTTCCAGTATAACACAGGGAACGATATTCAATATCGTGTAGTAAGCTATCATGGAAAGCAATCTGAAACGTTATTAGACATGGGAAACAGTATCTGCTTTGCTGTGCACCTGAAACTAACTCAATATTGTTAATCAAGTTTTCTTCCAAAATTACAGCTAGTCGTTCTTATAAGTAAGTAAGTAAATGAATAAATAAATATTAAATGCATAAATAAAAACAACACACTAAAGAAATAGGTGAAATAGGGGCTCTCATATGATCCAGCAATCCCCATCGTGGGTACACATCGGCAGAGGAGAGAAACTGTCATTTGAAGAGATCCATGCACCCCCATGTTCACAGCAGCACTACGGACCACAGCCAAGACATGGACAAAACCCAAGTGCCCATCAACCGATGGCTGGCACGGGAAGACGTGATATATATGTACTGTGGAATATTACTCAGCCATACAAAAGAGTGAGATACTGCCATTTGCACCAAGAAGGAGGGACCTAGAGTATATTACACTTAGCGACGTAAGTCAGGCAGAGAAGCACAAAGATACGGGGACTCTAAAGAGTACTACAAACGAACGTATGTGCCAAAGAGAGAGAGACACACAGACATAGAAAACACACTGTTCGTTACCCAAGGGGAAAGTGTAGGGCAGGGGAAATTCCGGAGCTGTGATTAACAGAGAGGAAATACTATACATAAAGCACACAAGCAACAAGGATTTACCGTACAGCACAGGGAACTGTATTCATGTGTCGTGATGACGTATAACGGAAAATAACCTGGAAAAGGACATATAACTGAATCACTTTGCTGTACACCTGAAAGTAACACAATGTTTAAACCAACCATACTGCTACGAAAAGGAGAAGAAGACGAAGGGGAAAACAAGAGGGCAACGGGACAGAGGCAAGGGCAGGATCCTTGACAACGTAGGATTTGGAAAGGATCGGGGGGGGGGGAAAGTGGCGAGATAGGAGGTGGGAGGGGGGTGTTTGTGGGAATAGGCAGGAGGCTGAGGTGGGGGTGCTGTCCCGAGGGCTGATGCTGTTGGTGGGAGCAGAGGTTCAGGGGAGGGGGTGGTGTTTGTCGTGCTGATGGTGCTGGTGGCAGTAGCGGTGGAGGAGCGGGCCGGTGTTGGAAACGTGTTTCTGTTGAGGGTCAAAACGTGAATCTAGAGTGTAGTCTGCGATGATAGTGTGGACTTCTTTGGAACTCCTCGTGCAAGTGAGCGCTTTTGGGACTCTCTAGGAAACTGGGATGTATCGCTCCCAGAGATGGCGACTTGCTTGCTGCTGGTTGTGCAAAGATAGTATAATTTTCGGAGTGGGGGCAGAGTGAGGCAGAGAGCTTGGACACGTGGCGAAAGGTGAAGAGGTTGGGCTGTGCGGGTGCCAGTGTGGGGTGTTCCTTACGGTGACAAGCGGGACACAAGCGGGGTCGGGGTCAGGAAGAGAACAAGGACAAGGAAGGGGTCTGGGCGAAAGAGTGGCTGAGCCCGCGAGGTGTCAGATCCTGGAGGCCTGGCTCCCGGGTGTGTGTGGGGTGGGGGCGTCTGCGTGGGAAGGACAGGGGCCGGGAAGGTACGGTGGTGAGCGAGCTGTTGCAGGACCGGTGCCTTGAGTGTGGCAGCTGGGAAACCCAGCTCCGCTTTGGGGCTGCGGGCACCAAAAGGGGACGCTGCGTCTGCATGGGCCGGGAATCGAACCCGGGCCTCCCGCGTGGCAGGCGAGAATTCTACCACTGAACCACCCATGCACCGATGGCCGCCGGCGCCCGCCGCTGCCCCAGCGGCGCTCGCCGCCAACCGCCCGACCCTGGTCACTGCTCGCCGCGTGGGCATGGGCTCCATTTGAGCAGGAGGCCGACGGGCCACCTGAATGAGAGGCTCCGGGCACTCTGGCGACCCCAGGGCGCGAGGCGGTCGGAAGCACCGATGGATGGAGGGACGCAGGCGGGCTCGGCCTGTCCTGCGCTTTCTCTGCCGTCCACGGAGCCGCGAGACTGCCGGTGTCGCCAGAGGAAGCCAGGAGGCGAACCGGCCTGGCCCGCGCCCGAATCCCACTCAGGGCAGGCGAGGCGGGGCCGCTGCGGCTGAGCAGCGACGTTCCTCTCAGCCCCCGCCCGGCTCCGACGCAGGCAGGCAGGCAGGCAGGCAGGCAGGTGTGGTCCGGCCAGGGTCCCAAGGCGAAAAAGCACCGAGGGCACGCACCACAAGGCAGTCAGGACGCTGTCGGCGGCCACCTCGCTGTGGCTGTGGAGGGAATGGAATGGGCAGGCAGGCCGTTGGGTCTGGCGGGAAGGACAGGATGTTGGAAAGAGGGAGAGCTGCTGCTGGCGGAAGTGGAAGGAAGGCTGTGAGAACGAGTCCGCTGTTCACCAGGCAGAAGTCGGAGGGCGGGCGAGGCGTGGAGGGCTTTCCACACGCGGCCGTTCTGCGTGTGGCGGTGGGGGCGGGGTGTCGTGAGGGAGTGGGAGTGGCGGGGAGGGGCGAAGGCAGGCAGGCAGGCAGGCAGGAAGACCAGCAGCAGCAGCCGCCAGCAGGTGAGGAAAGATGTGCTGCGAAAGACTGAAGGGCTTCCCGGTGTGGGTGCAGGTAGGAGGGGCGTAGGAGCTGGCGGGGAGGGCGTTTTTCCGGAAAGCCCGTGGCCGGAGGGTTCGTAGCGGGCCGTTTCTGCCAGGCCCGCGGCCGTGGCTGAGAAGGTCCCGCGTCTGAGAGGCGTGGATGTCCGGGCCGCAGTTTGGAGAGGCGGCAAGAGTGCAAGGCGCGAACGGACTGGAAGGCAGTAAAGCGCTGCCATAGGGCCGGGTGCGTCTGTCGGGCGGGCCAAAAGGCTGGCTTGTCAGGAGTGGGATTCGAACCCACGCCTCCAGGGGAGACTGCGACCTGAACGCAGCGCCTTAGACCGCTCGGCCATCCTGACGGCGGGCCTGGGCGTGCGCGTGGCCGCTCGGCTGGCTGGGACCCGACGCGACGCGCAGCCCGGTGCCCTTGGCGGGACGCGGTGCTCCGCGCCAGGCGCGCGGCCGTGTGGGGGAGCGACGGAGCGGGCGCGCGGCGGCCGACGGGGAGCAAGGCCAGACGACGCGCCTGGCTCCGCCGCGCTGGCGCCCTCGCCCAGCCCTGGCCCCGGACGGAGCCGGGCCGCGTCTTGCCAGCCCCTGCCGCCGGCCCCCACCCGCGCCTCTCCTCGCCGGCCATGGCCAGGCGCGCGCCCACCCCCTCCTCGCAGCCTTGCTTTCGGTCTCGGGCCCCCTCCTCCCGGCGCGATCCCTGCGTCGGAGGCAATAGGCAGCGCGCACTGGGAGCTTTCAGCGCCACTTGGGTCCGGGTCCCTGTCGGGTCGGGGGCTGCTGCTTTGGAGGACGCGGTTGGTGTGGCGTTGGGTCGGCTCGGGCACGTGCCGGGCGCCCGTGGTGGGCAGGGGGCCGGAGGGCGGGGGGAGGCGTCGGCCGGCAGCCCGAGAGCGTCCGGGCGCGGGGGCGGTGGCCGCCGTCCTCGTTAGTATAGTGGTGAGTATCCCCGCCTGTCACGCGGGAGACCGGGGTTCGATTCCCCGACGGGGAGGCAACACGCCCCCTTTTGGTGGCTGGCGCCGCTCTCTGTCCCGCCGCCTATCTCCCAAGGACCCTGCTTGTCCGCCCTGTGCCCTCCGTCCTCCAGCGAGGCGCAGGGCCCCAGCGCGTGCCCAGCCTGCCCACCCTCGACCCCCTCCAGCCCTCCAGCCCTCCAGCCCTTCCTCGTCGCCGGGCACTCGGTCGCCACGGCCGAGCGACGGCCTCCTCTGGACACCACAAGCTCTCGATGACGTTGCGGCCCGCCCAAAGTGGCTGTCTCCGTGGGCTCCTTGCGTCGCGACGCAAGGCTGCGCAGCTATGCACAGCTGCATAGGTGCCCAGCTGCCGGGACGGGTGGGAGGCGGATGAGTGCCGTCCCCTGTCGGTGCGGGAAGTGGCCTGGCCAGGCGCCGGGTGGAGAAGGGCTTTGGCGAGCCGGGGTGCTGGAAGATGCGTGCGCCGGGGGCGGGGGCGGGCCGCGGCGTGGAGCCGAGGGACCTGGAGCAGCAAGGCAGCGAGAGCGCCACCCTGAGGCGATCGGGCGGGTGGTCTAGGGCAGCTTCGTGGGGCTGGCGCGGGTGGGGCGCCGGGGGGCCTTGGTGGCGTCTGTGACGTCACAGAGCTGCCGGCCGGCGTGGCGTCGGGGCAGGGCTGCTCCAAGCGGCGGCGGCGGCGGCTGAGGAGGAGGAGGAGGACGAGGAAGAGAAAGGGGAGCAGAAGGAGGAAGAGAAGGAGGAGGAGTCGGAAGAGAAGGAGGAGGAGGAGGAGGAGGGGGAGGAGGAAGCGGCGACGAGAGTGCGCTCGGGCGAGCCCGGTGCCGGCGTCTCGGGGCGGCCCGGGCTGTGCAGCGTTGGTGGTATAGTGGTGAGCATAGCTGCCTTCCAAGCAGTTGACCCGGGTTCGATTCCCGGCCAACGCAGCGGGCTGACCTTTTGCCGCGCTCCGCGGGCGGCCGGCCGGCCGGCCGGGGCCCTGTGAGGGAGAGCTGGGAGCAGGGAGCTCGGTGGCCCTAGCGGCTCTTCTTGTGTGTGCGAGAAGCAGGCGCGCAGTGTTCTGAGGGTGCTGCGAGCAGGAAGGACGGGAGGACACGTGGATTGCCAGGGGCGGCGTGTGGCTGGACTTGGAAAGGCCGGGTCTTGGCGCCAAGGTGGCGCCGAGCGGCTGCTATGGGTCGAGCAGGAGCAGCGGTAGAGCCCGACGCTCCCTGGTGGTCTAGTGGTTAGGATTCGGCGCTCTCACCGCCGCGGCCCGGGTTCGATTCCCGGTCAGGGAAGCCTTTCTTCTTCCTCTCTACCTCACACCGTCCACATCCCACTTTTAGGCCACGCTTGTTCCGCGGCCTCGGCGTCGCGCCCTGCCCGACAACAGCCGCCCGGTGCCCTGCACCTGCAGCCCAAGCCCTGCCAGGCAACGTCCACCCTCCCTGCCCGGCCAGACCTTTTGGCCGCCCTGGCGCGCGCCCACTCGAGGCCTTCGACGTCCCGTGTCTTCGTTTTCACACGCTTGCCTCAGCCCCAAACACGAATGGCCGGGGCGGCGCCTCTCCCCGCCGAGGCTGTGTCCACGAGCAAACGCCCCCGCCGGTGTTTGGACTCTCCAGCAGCACTGCTTCTCCCCCACGGCGACAGCGGCGGCGGCACCGACGGCGCTGTCACACGCGGTGCCTTCTGACAGCGCCGGATCCCCTGTGGAAAGGAGCACCGGTGGGCAGACGGGTGCTTCGCAACACCGCAGCAGGTTTCCTGAACGCCCTTGCCGGTGCCTTGGGGGTGGCTGACAGTGTGGGATGAAGGTGTTTGTGGCCGTGGTCGGTGGCCACCCCACGCGGGCTAGGGAACGGAGCAGAAGGAGCCCATGGAGAGAGGGCGGCGGTGGGCCGCGTGCTGGGAGGTGCGAGGAAGGACCTGGGGTGTCTGGCTGGAGCGCGGGCAGGAGCGAGAGGTGTTGGGCTGGCGGGGACCTGGCCCGGGAGAGCGGCTGGCCGCTCAGGCAGGGGCTCAGCAGAAGCTTGGTGTGGTGGGGGCACCTGGCCCGGCACGTGTGTGCGGGTGGGTCAGATCAGGGGGCGGGGTGGGCCTGGAGTAGGAGTGAGTCTGAGGAGCGCTGGCAGAAGTGAGACTTCCGGGCAGGACATTTGACAGTCGGGCCTGGGATACAAGGGGCAGGTGGCGGGGAGAGGGGTCCGAGCCTCCAGGCTGGGGGGAAGGGCGGGGTGTGTGAACGGGCTGTGGGGCGTGGAAGATGGTGGCAGAGGACCCCTTCGCGGTGGGGTGGCGGGTGAGCGCCCCAGACTGGTGTGCTGTGCGGCAAGGTGGTCAGGCCAAGCAATGGGTTGTTACTGGGGGCGGTGGGTAGGAGGCGGGCAAGAGAACAACAGAAACGGAGCGCGCCACAGGGGCTAGGCGGGGTCCGAATCGGGTGAGGGCATTCTACTGCCCCAGAGACACACATCACCTCTCATCGGGAGAAACCATCCAGTCTCAGGTGTGTGTGGTGGCGGGGGTCGGGGGAGGAGGGGTTGAGGTTGAAAGAGGCCAAGGGAGAGGTCCCGTCTGATCCAGCAATCCCACTCCTGGGTGCGTAGCCGGAAATGGCGAAACAAGAGTTCAGAAAGGCACAAGCACCTCCATGTTCACAGCGGCACTATTTGCGCTAGGCAAGACATGGAAAAAACCCAAGTGCCCGTCAACGGGTGGCCAGTACAAGAAGAGGTCGTATCTATGTAGTACGAGCTATCACTCAGCCATCAATAAAAAAGAATGAACTATTGCCATTTGCTGCCACAAGACTGCTCCCCGAGAATATTACGCTTCGTGAAGTATGTCCGACAGAGAAACACAAAGATACGTGGAATCTCAAAAGTACTACCACTGAATCTATGTGCGAAACAGAAACAGGCTCACAGACCTGGAAAACACAGTGATGGTTACCCGAGGGAAAAAGGAGGGCTGGAGGGATAAATTAGGAGCTCGATGAACCGATACACAGTACTTCATATAAAGGAGATAAGCAGCAAGGATTTACAGAATAACACAGGGACTGATATTCAATATCCTGCAATAACCTATACTGGAAATCAATCTGAAACAATATTAGACATGGAAAACAGTATCCCCTTTGCTGTACACCTGAAACTAACTCAATGTGGTTAATCAACTCTTCTTCCTAAACCACAAGTCCTAGTCCTTAAAAGTAAGTAAGTAAATAAATAAATAAATAAATAAATAAATAGGAGGAACTGAACCATCAGATGATCCAGCAATCCCCGTCGTGGGTACGCAGCCGCCAAAGAGAAAAACTGTTGTTTGGAGAGATCCACGCACCCCCGTGTTTGTAGCTGCGCTACGTGCCACAGCCAAGACACAGAAAAAACCCATGTGCCCATCAGCAGTCGGCTGAGAGAAAAGGATGTGGTATATATGTACTGTGGAGTATTACTCAGCCATTTCAGAAAATGAAATATTGCCATTTGCCACAATAAGGATGGTCCTAGAGATTATTACACTTGGTGAAGTAAGTCTGACAGAGAAGCACAAAGATACGTGGAATCTAAAACGTAATAGAAAAGAATGTATGTGCAGAAGAGAAACAGACTCCCAGACGGAGAAAACACACTGATGGTTACCCGAGGAGAAAGGGAGGGGTGGAGACATAAATTAGGAGCTGCGATGAACAGATACACCGTACTTCACATAAAAGACATAAGCAGGGGGCTTCCCTGGTGGCGCAGTGGTTGAGAGTCCGCCTGCCGATGCAGGGGACACGGGTTCGTGCCCCGGTCCGGGAAGATCCCACATGCCGCGGAGCGGCTGGGCCCGTGAGCCATGGCCGCTGAGCCTGCGCGTCCGGAGCCTGTGCTCCGCAACGGGAGAGGCCACAGCAGTGAGAGGCCCGCGTACTGCAAAAACAAAACAAAACAAAACAAAACAAAAAAAACACATAAGCAACAAGGATTTCCAGTATAACACAGGGAACGATATTCAATATCGTGTAGTAAGCTATCATGGAAAGCAATCTGAAACGTTATTAGACATGGGAAACAGTATCTGCTTTGCTGTGCACCTGAAACTAACTCAATATTGTTAATCAAGTTTTCTTCCAAAATTACAGCTAGTCGTTCTTATAAGTAAGTAAGTAAATGAATAAATAAATATTAAATGCATAAATAAAAACAACACACTAAAGAAATAGGTGAAATAGGGGCTCTCATATGATCCAGCAATCCCCATCGTGGGTACACATCGGCAGAGGAGAGAAACTGTCATTTGAAGAGATCCATGCACCCCCATGTTCACAGCAGCACTACGGACCACAGCCAAGACATGGACAAAACCCAAGTGCCCATCAACCGATGGCTGGCACGGGAAGACGTGATATATATGTACTGTGGAATATTACTCAGCCATACAAAAGAGTGAGATACTGCCATTTGCACCAAGAAGGAGGGACCTAGAGTATATTACACTTAGCGACGTAAGTCAGGCAGAGAAGCACAAAGATACGGGGACTCTAAAGAGTACTACAAACGAACGTATGTGCCAAAGAGAGAGAGACACACAGACATAGAAAACACACTGTTCGTTACCCAAGGGGAAAGTGTAGGGCAGGGGAAATTCCGGAGCTGTGATTAACAGAGAGGAAATACTATACATAAAGCACACAAGCAACAAGGATTTACCGTACAGCACAGGGAACTGTATTCATGTGTCGTGATGACGTATAACGGAAAATAACCTGGAAAAGGACATATAACTGAATCACTTTGCTGTACACCTGAAAGTAACACAATGTTTAAACCAACCATACTGCTACGAAAAGGAGAAGAAGACGAAGGGGAAAACAAGAGGGCAACGGGACAGAGGCAAGGGCAGGATCCTTGACAACGTAGGATTTGGAAAGGATCGGGGGGGGGGGAAAGTGGCGAGATAGGAGGTGGGAGGGGGGTGTTTGTGGGAATAGGCAGGAGGCTGAGGTGGGGGTGCTGTCCCGAGGGCTGATGCTGTTGGTGGGAGCAGAGGTTCAGGGGAGGGGGTGGTGTTTGTCGTGCTGATGGTGCTGGTGGCAGTAGCGGTGGAGGAGCGGGCCGGTGTTGGAAACGTGTTTCTGTTGAGGGTCAAAACGTGAATCTAGAGTGTAGTCTGCGATGATAGTGTGGACTTCTTTGGAACTCCTCGTGCAAGTGAGCGCTTTTGGGACTCTCTAGGAAACTGGGATGTATCGCTCCCAGAGATGGCGACTTGCTTGCTGCTGGTTGTGCAAAGATAGTATAATTTTCGGAGTGGGGGCAGAGTGAGGCAGAGAGCTTGGACACGTGGCGAAAGGTGAAGAGGTTGGGCTGTGCGGGTGCCAGTGTGGGGTGTTCCTTACGGTGACAAGCGGGACACAAGCGGGGTCGGGGTCAGGAAGAGAACAAGGACAAGGAAGGGGTCTGGGCGAAAGAGTGGCTGAGCCCGCGAGGTGTCAGATCCTGGAGGCCTGGCTCCCGGGTGTGTGTGGGGTGGGGGCGTCTGCGTGGGAAGGACAGGGGCCGGGAAGGTACGGTGGTGAGCGAGCTGTTGCAGGACCGGTGCCTTGAGTGTGGCAGCTGGGAAACCCAGCTCCGCTTTGGGGCTGCGGGCACCAAAAGGGGACGCTGCGTCTGCATGGGCCGGGAATCGAACCCGGGCCTCCCGCGTGGCAGGCGAGAATTCTACCACTGAACCACCCATGCACCGATGGCCGCCGGCGCCCGCCGCTGCCCCAGCGGCGCTCGCCGCCAACCGCCCGACCCTGGTCACTGCTCGCCGCGTGGGCATGGGCTCCATTTGAGCAGGAGGCCGACGGGCCACCTGAATGAGAGGCTCCGGGCACTCTGGCGACCCCAGGGCGCGAGGCGGTCGGAAGCACCGATGGATGGAGGGACGCAGGCGGGCTCGGCCTGTCCTGCGCTTTCTCTGCCGTCCACGGAGCCGCGAGACTGCCGGTGTCGCCAGAGGAAGCCAGGAGGCGAACCGGCCTGGCCCGCGCCCGAATCCCACTCAGGGCAGGCGAGGCGGGGCCGCTGCGGCTGAGCAGCGACGTTCCTCTCAGCCCCCGCCCGGCTCCGACGCAGGCAGGCAGGCAGGCAGGCAGGCAGGTGTGGTCCGGCCAGGGTCCCAAGGCGAAAAAGCACCGAGGGCACGCACCACAAGGCAGTCAGGACGCTGTCGGCGGCCACCTCGCTGTGGCTGTGGAGGGAATGGAATGGGCAGGCAGGCCGTTGGGTCTGGCGGGAAGGACAGGATGTTGGAAAGAGGGAGAGCTGCTGCTGGCGGAAGTGGAAGGAAGGCTGTGAGAACGAGTCCGCTGTTCACCAGGCAGAAGTCGGAGGGCGGGCGAGGCGTGGAGGGCTTTCCACACGCGGCCGTTCTGCGTGTGGCGGTGGGGGCGGGGTGTCGTGAGGGAGTGGGAGTGGCGGGGAGGGGCGAAGGCAGGCAGGCAGGCAGGCAGGAAGACCAGCAGCAGCAGCCGCCAGCAGGTGAGGAAAGATGTGCTGCGAAAGACTGAAGGGCTTCCCGGTGTGGGTGCAGGTAGGAGGGGCGTAGGAGCTGGCGGGGAGGGCGTTTTTCCGGAAAGCCCGTGGCCGGAGGGTTCGTAGCGGGCCGTTTCTGCCAGGCCCGCGGCCGTGGCTGAGAAGGTCCCGCGTCTGAGAGGCGTGGATGTCCGGGCCGCAGTTTGGAGAGGCGGCAAGAGTGCAAGGCGCGAACGGACTGGAAGGCAGTAAAGCGCTGCCATAGGGCCGGGTGCGTCTGTCGGGCGGGCCAAAAGGCTGGCTTGTCAGGAGTGGGATTCGAACCCACGCCTCCAGGGGAGACTGCGACCTGAACGCAGCGCCTTAGACCGCTCGGCCATCCTGACGGCGGGCCTGGGCGTGCGCGTGGCCGCTCGGCTGGCTGGGACCCGACGCGACGCGCAGCCCGGTGCCCTTGGCGGGACGCGGTGCTCCGCGCCAGGCGCGCGGCCGTGTGGGGGAGCGACGGAGCGGGCGCGCGGCGGCCGACGGGGAGCAAGGCCAGACGACGCGCCTGGCTCCGCCGCGCTGGCGCCCTCGCCCAGCCCTGGCCCCGGACGGAGCCGGGCCGCGTCTTGCCAGCCCCTGCCGCCGGCCCCCACCCGCGCCTCTCCTCGCCGGCCATGGCCAGGCGCGCGCCCACCCCCTCCTCGCAGCCTTGCTTTCGGTCTCGGGCCCCCTCCTCCCGGCGCGATCCCTGCGTCGGAGGCAATAGGCAGCGCGCACTGGGAGCTTTCAGCGCCACTTGGGTCCGGGTCCCTGTCGGGTCGGGGGCTGCTGCTTTGGAGGACGCGGTTGGTGTGGCGTTGGGTCGGCTCGGGCACGTGCCGGGCGCCCGTGGTGGGCAGGGGGCCGGAGGGCGGGGGGAGGCGTCGGCCGGCAGCCCGAGAGCGTCCGGGCGCGGGGGCGGTGGCCGCCGTCCTCGTTAGTATAGTGGTGAGTATCCCCGCCTGTCACGCGGGAGACCGGGGTTCGATTCCCCGACGGGGAGGCAACACGCCCCCTTTTGGTGGCTGGCGCCGCTCTCTGTCCCGCCGCCTATCTCCCAAGGACCCTGCTTGTCCGCCCTGTGCCCTCCGTCCTCCAGCGAGGCGCAGGGCCCCAGCGCGTGCCCAGCCTGCCCACCCTCGACCCCCTCCAGCCCTCCAGCCCTCCAGCCCTTCCTCGTCGCCGGGCACTCGGTCGCCACGGCCGAGCGACGGCCTCCTCTGGACACCACAAGCTCTCGATGACGTTGCGGCCCGCCCAAAGTGGCTGTCTCCGTGGGCTCCTTGCGTCGCGACGCAAGGCTGCGCAGCTATGCACAGCTGCATAGGTGCCCAGCTGCCGGGACGGGTGGGAGGCGGATGAGTGCCGTCCCCTGTCGGTGCGGGAAGTGGCCTGGCCAGGCGCCGGGTGGAGAAGGGCTTTGGCGAGCCGGGGTGCTGGAAGATGCGTGCGCCGGGGGCGGGGGCGGGCCGCGGCGTGGAGCCGAGGGACCTGGAGCAGCAAGGCAGCGAGAGCGCCACCCTGAGGCGATCGGGCGGGTGGTCTAGGGCAGCTTCGTGGGGCTGGCGCGGGTGGGGCGCCGGGGGGCCTTGGTGGCGTCTGTGACGTCACAGAGCTGCCGGCCGGCGTGGCGTCGGGGCAGGGCTGCTCCAAGCGGCGGCGGCGGCGGCTGAGGAGGAGGAGGAGGACGAGGAAGAGAAAGGGGAGCAGAAGGAGGAAGAGAAGGAGGAGGAGTCGGAAG
Source organism: Leucopleurus acutus (assembly GCF_964270905.1). Lineage (NCBI taxonomy): Eukaryota > Metazoa > Chordata > Mammalia > Artiodactyla > Delphinidae > Leucopleurus > Leucopleurus acutus. Next base: position 65,730 of record NW_028138761.1, on the reverse strand, counting down.
AGAAGGAGGAGGAGGAGGAGGAGGGGGAGGAGGAAGCGGCGACGAGAGTGCGCTCGGGCGAGCCCGGTGCCGGCGTCTCGGGGCGGCCCGGGCTGTGCAGCGTTGGTGGTATAGTGGTGAGCATAGCTGCCTTCCAAGCAGTTGACCCGGGTTCGATTCCCGGCCAACGCAGCGGGCTGACCTTTTGCCGCGCTCCGCGGGCGGCCGGCCGGCCGGCCGGGGCCCTGTGAGGGAGAGCTGGGAGCAGGGAGCTCGGTGGCCCTAGCGGCTCTTCTTGTGTGTGCGAGAAGCAGGCGCGCAGTGTTCTGAGGGTGCTGCGAGCAGGAAGGACGGGAGGACACGTGGATTGCCAGGGGCGGCGTGTGGCTGGACTTGGAAAGGCCGGGTCTTGGCGCCAAGGTGGCGCCGAGCGGCTGCTATGGGTCGAGCAGGAGCAGCGGTAGAGCCCGACGCTCCCTGGTGGTCTAGTGGTTAGGATTCGGCGCTCTCACCGCCGCGGCCCGGGTTCGATTCCCGGTCAGGGAAGCCTTTCTTCTTCCTCTCTACCTCACACCGTCCACATCCCACTTTTAGGCCACGCTTGTTCCGCGGCCTCGGCGTCGCGCCCTGCCCGACAACAGCCGCCCGGTGCCCTGCACCTGCAGCCCAAGCCCTGCCAGGCAACGTCCACCCTCCCTGCCCGGCCAGACCTTTTGGCCGCCCTGGCGCGCGCCCACTCGAGGCCTTCGACGTCCCGTGTCTTCGTTTTCACACGCTTGCCTCAGCCCCAAACACGAATGGCCGGGGCGGCGCCTCTCCCCGCCGAGGCTGTGTCCACGAGCAAACGCCCCCGCCGGTGTTTGGACTCTCCAGCAGCACTGCTTCTCCCCCACGGCGACAGCGGCGGCGGCACCGACGGCGCTGTCACACGCGGTGCCTTCTGACAGCGCCGGATCCCCTGTGGAAAGGAGCACCGGTGGGCAGACGGGTGCTTCGCAACACCGCAGCAGGTTTCCTGAACGCCCTTGCCGGTGCCTTGGGGGTGGCTGACAGTGTGGGATGAAGGTGTTTGTGGCCGTGGTCGGTGGCCACCCCACGCGGGCTAGGGAACGGAGCAGAAGGAGCCCATGGAGAGAGGGCGGCGGTGGGCCGCGTGCTGGGAGGTGCGAGGAAGGACCTGGGGTGTCTGGCTGGAGCGCGGGCAGGAGCGAGAGGTGTTGGGCTGGCGGGGACCTGGCCCGGGAGAGCGGCTGGCCGCTCAGGCAGGGGCTCAGCAGAAGCTTGGTGTGGTGGGGGCACCTGGCCCGGCACGTGTGTGCGGGTGGGTCAGATCAGGGGGCGGGGTGGGCCTGGAGTAGGAGTGAGTCTGAGGAGCGCTGGCAGAAGTGAGACTTCCGGGCAGGACATTTGACAGTCGGGCCTGGGATACAAGGGGCAGGTGGCGGGGAGAGGGGTCCGAGCCTCCAGGCTGGGGGGAAGGGCGGGGTGTGTGAACGGGCTGTGGGGCGTGGAAGATGGTGGCAGAGGACCCCTTTGCGGTGGGGTGGCGGGTGAGCGCCCCAGACTGGTGTGCTGTGCGGCAAGGTGGTCAGACCAAGCAATGGGTTGTTACTGGGGGCGGTGGGTAGGAGGCGGGCAAGAGAACAACAGAAACGGAGCGCGCCACAGGGGCTAGGCGGGGTCCGAATCGGGTGAGGGCATTCTACTGCCCCAGAGACACACATCACCTCTCATCGGGAGAAACCATCCAGTCTCAGGTGTGTGTGGTGGCGGGGGTCGGGGGAGGAGGGGTTGAGGTTGAAAGAGGCCAAGGGAGAGGTCCCGTCTGATCCAGCAATCCCACTCCTGGGTGCGTAGCCGGAAATGGCGAAACAAGAGTTCAGAAAGGCACAAGCACCTCCATGTTCACAGCGGCACTATTTGCGCTAGGCAAGACATGGAAAAAACCCAAGTGCCCGTCAACGGGTGGCCAGTACAAGAAGAGGTCGTATCTATGTAGTACGAGCTATCACTCAGCCATCAATAAAAAAGAATGAACTATTGCCATTTGCTGCCACAAGACTGCTCCCCGAGAATATTACGCTTCGTGAAGTATGTCCGACAGAGAAACACAAAGATACGTGGAATCTCAAAAGTACTACCACTGAATCTATGTGCGAAACAGAAACAGGCTCACAGACCTGGAAAACACAGTGATGGTTACCCGAGGGAAAAAGGAGGGCTGGAGGGATAAATTAGGAGCTCGATGAACCGATACACAGTACTTCATATAAAGGAGATAAGCAGCAAGGATTTACAGAATAACACAGGGACTGATATTCAATATCCTGCAATAACCTATACTGGAAATCAATCTGAAACAATATTAGACATGGAAAACAGTATCCCCTTTGCTGTACACCTGAAACTAACTCAATGTGGTTAATCAACTCTTCTTCCTAAACCACAAGTCCTAGTCCTTAAAAGTAAGTAAGTAAATAAATAAATAAATAAATAAATAAATAGGAGGAACTGAACCATCAGATGATCCAGCAATCCCCGTCGTGGGTACGCAGCCGCCAAAGAGAAAAACTGTTGTTTGGAGAGATCCACGCACCCCCGTGTTTGTAGCTGCGCTACGTGCCACAGCCAAGACACAGAAAAAACCCATGTGCCCATCAGCAGTCGGCTGAGAGAAAAGGATGTGGTATATATGTACTGTGGAGTATTACTCAGCCATTTCAGAAAATGAAATATTGCCATTTGCCACAATAAGGATGGTCCTAGAGATTATTACACTTGGTGAAGTAAGTCTGACAGAGAAGCACAAAGATACGTGGAATCTAAAACGTAATAGAAAAGAATGTATGTGCAGAAGAGAAACAGACTCCCAGACGGAGAAAACACACTGATGGTTACCCGAGGAGAAAGGGAGGGGTGGAGACATAAATTAGGAGCTGCGATGAACAGATACACCGTACTTCACATAAAAGACATAAGCAGGGGGCTTCCCTGGTGGCGCAGTGGTTGAGAGTCCGCCTGCCGATGCAGGGGACACGGGTTCGTGCCCCGGTCCGGGAAGATCCCACATGCCGCGGAGCGGCTGGGCCCGTGAGCCATGGCCGCTGAGCCTGCGCGTCCGGAGCCTGTGCTCCGCAACGGGAGAGGCCACAGCAGTGAGAGGCCCGCGTACTGCAAAAACAAAACAAAACAAAACAAAACAAAAAAAACACATAAGCAACAAGGATTTCCAGTATAACACAGGGAACGATATTCAATATCGTGTAGTAAGCTATCATGGAAAGCAATCTGAAACGTTATTAGACATGGGAAACAGTATCTGCTTTGCTGTGCACCTGAAACTAACTCAATATTGTTAATCAAGTTTTCTTCCAAAATTACAGCTAGTCGTTCTTATAAGTAAGTAAGTAAATGAATAAATAAATATTAAATGCATAAATAAAAACAACACACTAAAGAAATAGGTGAAATAGGGGCTCTCATATGATCCAGCAATCCCCATCGTGGGTACACATCGGCAGAGGAGAGAAACTGTCATTTGAAGAGATCCATGCACCCCCATGTTCACAGCAGCACTACGGGCCACAGCCAAGACATGGACAAAACCCAAGTGCCCATCAACCGATGGCTGGCACGGGAAGACGTGATATATATGTACTGTGGAATATTACTCAGCCATACAAAAGAGTGAGATACTGCCATTTGCACCAAGAAGGAGGGACCTAGAGTATATTACACTTAGCGACGTAAGTCAGGCAGAGAAGCACAAAGATACGGGGACTCTAAAGAGTACTACAAACGAACGTATGTGCCAAAGAGAGAGAGACACACAGACATAGAAAACACACTGTTCGTTACCCAAGGGGAAAGTGTAGGGCAGGGGAAATTCCGGAGCTGTGATTAACAGAGAGGAAATACTATACATAAAGCACACAAGCAACAAGGATTTACCGTACAGCACAGGGAACTGTATTCATGTGTCGTGATGACGTATAACGGAAAATAACCTGGAAAAGGACATATAACTGAATCACTTTGCTGTACACCTGAAAGTAACACAATGTTTAAACCAACCATACTGCTACGAAAAGGAGAAGAAGACGAAGGGGAAAACAAGAGGGCAACGGGACAGAGGCAAGGGCAGGATCCTTGACAACGTAGGATTTGGAAAGGATCGGGGGGGGGGGAAAGTGGCGAGATAGGAGGTGGGAGGGGGGTGTTTGTGGGAATAGGCAGGAGGCTGAGGTGGGGGTGCTGTCCCGAGGGCTGATGCTGTTGGTGGGAGCAGAGGTTCAGGGGAGGGGGTGGTGTTTGTCGTGCTGATGGTGCTGGTGGCAGTAGCGGTGGAGGAGCGGGCCGGTGTTGGAAACGTGTTTCTGTTGAGGGTCAAAACGTGAATCTAGAGTGTAGTCTGCGATGATAGTGTGGACTTCTTTGGAACTCCTCGTGCAAGTGAGCGCTTTTGGGACTCTCTAGGAAACTGGGATGTATCGCTCCCAGAGATGGCGACTTGCTTGCTGCTGGTTGTGCAAAGATAGTATAATTTTCGGAGTGGGGGCAGAGTGAGGCAGAGAGCTTGGACACGTGGCGAAAGGTGAAGAGGTTGGGCTGTGCGGGTGCCAGTGTGGGGTGTTCCTTACGGTGACAAGCGGGACACAAGCGGGGTCGGGGTCAGGAAGAGAACAAGGACAAGGAAGGGGTCTGGGCGAAAGAGTGGCTGAGCCCGCGAGGTGTCAGATCCTGGAGGCCTGGCTCCCGGGTGTGTGTGGGGTGGGGGCGTCTGCGTGGGAAGGACAGGGGCCGGGAAGGTACGGTGGTGAGCGAGCTGTTGCAGGACCGGTGCCTTGAGTGTGGCAGCTGGGAAACCCAGCTCCGCTTTGGGGCTGCGGGCACCAAAAGGGGACGCTGCGTCTGCATGGGCCGGGAATCGAACCCGGGCCTCCCGCGTGGCAGGCGAGAATTCTACCACTGAACCACCCATGCACCGATGGCCGCCGGCGCCCGCCGCTGCCCCAGCGGCGCTCGCCGCCAACCGCCCGACCCTGGTCACTGCTCGCCGCGTGGGCATGGGCTCCATTTGAGCAGGAGGCCGACGGGCCACCTGAATGAGAGGCTCCGGGCACTCTGGCGACCCCAGGGCGCGAGGCGGTCGGAAGCACCGATGGATGGAGGGACGCAGGCGGGCTCGGCCTGTCCTGCGCTTTCTCTGCCGTCCACGGAGCCGCGAGACTGCCGGTGTCGCCAGAGGAAGCCAGGAGGCGAACCGGCCTGGCCCGCGCCCGAATCCCACTCAGGGCAGGCGAGGCGGGGCCGCTGCGGCTGAGCAGCGACGTTCCTCTCAGCCCCCGCCCGGCTCCGACGCAGGCAGGCAGGCAGGCAGGCAGGCAGGTGTGGTCCGGCCAGGGTCCCAAGGCGAAAAAGCACCGAGGGCACGCACCACAAGGCAGTCAGGACGCTGTCGGCGGCCACCTCGCTGTGGCTGTGGAGGGAATGGAATGGGCAGGCAGGCCGTTGGGTCTGGCGGGAAGGACAGGATGTTGGAAAGAGGGAGAGCTGCTGCTGGCGGAAGTGGAAGGAAGGCTGTGAGAACGAGTCCGCTGTTCACCAGGCAGAAGTCGGAGGGCGGGCGAGGCGTGGAGGGCTTTCCACACGCGGCCGTTCTGCGTGTGGCGGTGGGGGCGGGGTGTCGTGAGGGAGTGGGAGTGGCGGGGAGGGGCGAAGGCAGGCAGGCAGGCAGGCAGGAAGACCAGCAGCAGCAGCCGCCAGCAGGTGAGGAAAGATGTGCTGCGAAAGACTGAAGGGCTTCCCGGTGTGGGTGCAGGTAGGAGGGGCGTAGGAGCTGGCGGGGAGGGCGTTTTTCCGGAAAGCCCGTGGCCGGAGGGTTCGTAGCGGGCCGTTTCTGCCAGGCCCGCGGCCGTGGCTGAGAAGGTCCCGCGTCTGAGAGGCGTGGATGTCCGGGCCGCAGTTTGGAGAGGCGGCAAGAGTGCAAGGCGCGAACGGACTGGAAGGCAGTAAAGCGCTGCCATAGGGCCGGGTGCGTCTGTCGGGCGGGCCAAAAGGCTGGCTTGTCAGGAGTGGGATTCGAACCCACGCCTCCAGGGGAGACTGCGACCTGAACGCAGCGCCTTAGACCGCTCGGCCATCCTGACGGCGGGCCTGGGCGTGCGCGTGGCCGCTCGGCTGGCTGGGACCCGACGCGACGCGCAGCCCGGTGCCCTTGGCGGGACGCGGTGCTCCGCGCCAGGCGCGCGGCCGTGTGGGGGAGCGACGGAGCGGGCGCGCGGCGGCCGACGGGGAGCAAGGCCAGACGACGCGCCTGGCTCCGCCGCGCTGGCGCCCTCGCCCAGCCCTGGCCCCGGACGGAGCCGGGCCGCGTCTTGCCAGCCCCTGCCGCCGGCCCCCACCCGCGCCTCTCCTCGCCGGCCATGGCCAGGCGCGCGCCCACCCCCTCCTCGCAGCCTTGCTTTCGGTCTCGGGCCCCCTCCTCCCGGCGCGATCCCTGCGTCGGAGGCAATAGGCAGCGCGCACTGGGAGCTTTCAGCGCCACTTGGGTCCGGGTCCCTGTCGGGTCGGGGGCTGCTGCTTTGGAGGACGCGGTTGGTGTGGCGTTGGGTCGGCTCGGGCACGTGCCGGGCGCCCGTGGTGGGCAGGGGGCCGGAGGGCGGGGGGAGGCGTCGGCCGGCAGCCCGAGAGCGTCCGGGCGCGGGGGCGGTGGCCGCCGTCCTCGTTAGTATAGTGGTGAGTATCCCCGCCTGTCACGCGGGAGACCGGGGTTCGATTCCCCGACGGGGAGGCAACACGCCCCCTTTTGGTGGCTGGCGCCGCTCTCTGTCCCGCCGCCTATCTCCCAAGGACCCTGCTTGTCCGCCCTGTGCCCTCCGTCCTCCAGCGAGGCGCAGGGCCCCAGCGCGTGCCCAGCCTGCCCACCCTCGACCCCCTCCAGCCCTCCAGCCCTCCAGCCCTTCCTCGTCGCCGGGCACTCGGTCGCCACGGCCGAGCGACGGCCTCCTCTGGACACCACAAGCTCTCGATGACGTTGCGGCCCGCCCAAAGTGGCTGTCTCCGTGGGCTCCTTGCGTCGCGACGCAAGGCTGCGCAGCTATGCACAGCTGCATAGGTGCCCAGCTGCCGGGACGGGTGGGAGGCGGATGAGTGCCGTCCCCTGTCGGTGCGGGAAGTGGCCTGGCCAGGCGCCGGGTGGAGAAGGGCTTTGGCGAGCCGGGGTGCTGGAAGATGCGTGCGCCGGGGGCGGGGGCGGGCCGCGGCGTGGAGCCGAGGGACCTGGAGCAGCAAGGCAGCGAGAGCGCCACCCTGAGGCGATCGGGCGGGTGGTCTAGGGCAGCTTCGTGGGGCTGGCGCGGGTGGGGCGCCGGGGGGCCTTGGTGGCGTCTGTGACGTCACAGAGCTGCCGGCCGGCGTGGCGTCGGGGCAGGGCTGCTCCAAGCGGCGGCGGCGGCGGCTGAGGAGGAGGAGGAGGACGAGGAAGAGAAAGGGGAGCAGAAGGAGGAAGAGAAGGAGGAGGAGTCGGAAGAGAAGGAGGAGGAGGAGGAGGAGGGGGAGGAGGAAGCGGCGACGAGAGTGCGCTCGGGCGAGCCCGGTGCCGGCGTCTCGGGGCGGCCCGGGCTGTGCAGCGTTGGTGGTATAGTGGTGAGCATAGCTGCCTTCCAAGCAGTTGACCCGGGTTCGATTCCCGGCCAACGCAGCGGGCTGACCTTTTGCCGCGCTCCGCGGGCGGCCGGCCGGCCGGCCGGGGCCCTGTGAGGGAGAGCTGGGAGCAGGGAGCTCGGTGGCCCTAGCGGCTCTTCTTGTGTGTGCGAGAAGCAGGCGCGCAGTGTTCTGAGGGTGCTGCGAGCAGGAAGGACGGGAGGACACGTGGATTGCCAGGGGCGGCGTGTGGCTGGACTTGGAAAGGCCGGGTCTTGGCGCCAAGGTGGCGCCGAGCGGCTGCTATGGGTCGAGCAGGAGCAGCGGTAGAGCCCGACGCTCCCTGGTGGTCTAGTGGTTAGGATTCGGCGCTCTCACCGCCGCGGCCCGGGTTCGATTCCCGGTCAGGGAAGCCTTTCTTCTTCCTCTCTACCTCACACCGTCCACATCCCACTTTTAGGCCACGCTTGTTCCGCGGCCTCGGCGTCGCGCCCTGCCCGACAACAGCCGCCCGGTGCCCTGCACCTGCAGCCCAAGCCCTGCCAGGCAACGTCCACCCTCCCTGCCCGGCCAGACCTTTTGGCCGCCCTGGCGCGCGCCCACTCGAGGCCTTCGACGTCCCGTGTCTTCGTTTTCACACGCTTGCCTCAGCCCCAAACACGAATGGCCGGGGCGGCGCCTCTCCCCGCCGAGGCTGTGTCCACGAGCAAACGCCCCCGCCGGTGTTTGGACTCTCCAGCAGCACTGCTTCTCCCCCACGGCGACAGCGGCGGCGGCACCGACGGCGCTGTCACACGCGGTGCCTTCTGACAGCGCCGGATCCCCTGTGGAAAGGAGCACCGGTGGGCAGACGGGTGCTTCGCAACACCGCAGCAGGTTTCCTGAACGCCCTTGCCGGTGCCTTGGGGGTGGCTGACAGTGTGGGATGAAGGTGTTTGTGGCCGTGGTCGGTGGCCACCCCACGCGGGCTAGGGAACGGAGCAGAAGGAGCCCATGGAGAGAGGGCGGCGGTGGGCCGCGTGCTGGGAGGTGCGAGGAAGGACCTGGGGTGTCTGGCTGGAGCGCGGGCAGGAGCGAGAGGTGTTGGGCTGGCGGGGACCTGGCCCGGGAGAGCGGCTGGCCGCTCAGGCAGGGGCTCAGCAGAAGCTTGGTGTGGTGGGGGCACCTGGCCCGGCACGTGTGTGCGGGTGGGTCAGATCAGGGGGCGGGGTGGGCCTGGAGTAGGAGTGAGTCTGAGGAGCGCTGGCAGAAGTGAGACTTCCGGGCAGGACATTTGACAGTCGGGCCTGGGATACAAGGGGCAGGTGGCGGGGAGAGGGGTCCGAGCCTCCAGGCTGGGGGGAAGGGCGGGGTGTGTGAACGGGCTGTGGGGCGTGGAAGATGGTGGCAGAGGACCCCTTCGCGGTGGGGTGGCGGGTGAGCGCCCCAGACTGGTGTGCTGTGCGGCAAGGTGGTCAGGCCAAGCAATGGGTTGTTACTGGGGGCGGTGGGTAGGAGGCGGGCAAGAGAACAACAGAAACGGAGCGCGCCACAGGGGCTAGGCGGGGTCCGAATCGGGTGAGGGCATTCTACTGCCCCAGAGACACACATCACCTCTCATCGGGAGAAACCATCCAGTCTCAGGTGTGTGTGGTGGCGGGGGTCGGGGGAGGAGGGGTTGAGGTTGAAAGAGGCCAAGGGAGAGGTCCCGTCTGATCCAGCAATCCCACTCCTGGGTGCGTAGCCGGAAATGGCGAAACAAGAGTTCAGAAAGGCACAAGCACCTCCATGTTCACAGCGGCACTATTTGCGCTAGGCAAGACATGGAAAAAACCCAAGTGCCCGTCAACGGGTGGCCAGTACAAGAAGAGGTCGTATCTATGTAGTACGAGCTATCACTCAGCCATCAATAAAAAAGAATGAACTATTGCCATTTGCTGCCACAAGACTGCTCCCCGAGAATATTACGCTTCGTGAAGTATGTCCGACAGAGAAACACAAAGATACGTGGAATCTCAAAAGTACTACCACTGAATCTATGTGCGAAACAGAAACAGGCTCACAGACCTGGAAAACACAGTGATGGTTACCCGAGGGAAAAAGGAGGGCTGGAGGGATAAATTAGGAGCTCGATGAACCGATACACAGTACTTCATATAAAGGAGATAAGCAGCAAGGATTTACAGAATAACACAGGGACTGATATTCAATATCCTGCAATAACCTATACTGGAAATCAATCTGAAACAATATTAGACATGGAAAACAGTATCCCCTTTGCTGTACACCTGAAACTAACTCAATGTGGTTAATCAACTCTTCTTCCTAAACCACAAGTCCTAGTCCTTAAAAGTAAGTAAGTAAATAAATAAATAAATAAATAAATAAATAGGAGGAACTGAACCATCAGATGATCCAGCAATCCCCGTCGTGGGTACGCAGCCGCCAAAGAGAAAAACTGTTGTTTGGAGAGATCCACGCACCCCCGTGTTTGTAGCTGCGCTACGTGCCACAGCCAAGACACAGAAAAAACCCATGTGCCCATCAGCAGTCGGCTGAGAGAAAAGGATGTGGTATATATGTACTGTGGAGTATTACTCAGCCATTTCAGAAAATGAAATATTGCCATTTGCCACAATAAGGATGGTCCTAGAGATTATTACACTTGGTGAAGTAAGTCTGACAGAGAAGCACAAAGATACGTGGAATCTAAAACGTAATAGAAAAGAATGTATGTGCAGAAGAGAAACAGACTCCCAGACGGAGAAAACACACTGATGGTTACCCGAGGAGAAAGGGAGGGGTGGAGACATAAATTAGGAGCTGCGATGAACAGATACACCGTACTTCACATAAAAGACATAAGCAGGGGGCTTCCCTGGTGGCGCAGTGGTTGAGAGTCCGCCTGCCGATGCAGGGGACACGGGTTCGTGCCCCGGTCCGGGAAGATCCCACATGCCGCGGAGCGGCTGGGCCCGTGAGCCATGGCCGCTGAGCCTGCGCGTCCGGAGCCTGTGCTCCGCAACGGGAGAGGCCACAGCAGTGAGAGGCCCGCGTACTGCAAAAACAAAACAAAACAAAACAAAACAAAAAAAACACATAAGCAACAAGGATTTCCAGTATAACACAGGGAACGATATTCAATATCGTGTAGTAAGCTATCATGGAAAGCAATCTGAAACGTTATTAGACATGGGAAACAGTATCTGCTTTGCTGTGCACCTGAAACTAACTCAATATTGTTAATCAAGTTTTCTTCCAAAATTACAGCTAGTCGTTCTTATAAGTAAGTAAGTAAATGAATAAATAAATATTAAATGCATAAATAAAAACAACACACTAAAGAAATAGGTGAAATAGGGGCTCTCATATGATCCAGCAATCCCCATCGTGGGTACACATCGGCAGAGGAGAGAAACTGTCATTTGAAGAGATCCATGCACCCCCATGTTCACAGCAGCACTACGGACCACAGCCAAGACATGGACAAAACCCAAGTGCCCATCAACCGATGGCTGGCACGGGAAGACGTGATATATATGTACTGTGGAATATTACTCAGCCATACAAAAGAGTGAGATACTGCCATTTGCACCAAGAAGGAGGGACCTAGAGTATATTACACTTAGCGACGTAAGTCAGGCAGAGAAGCACAAAGATACGGGGACTCTAAAGAGTACTACAAACGAACGTATGTGCCAAAGAGAGAGAGACACACAGACATAGAAAACACACTGTTCGTTACCCAAGGGGAAAGTGTAGGGCAGGGGAAATTCCGGAGCTGTGATTAACAGAGAGGAAATACTATACATAAAGCACACAAGCAACAAGGATTTACCGTACAGCACAGGGAACTGTATTCATGTGTCGTGATGACGTATAACGGAAAATAACCTGGAAAAGGACATATAACTGAATCACTTTGCTGTACACCTGAAAGTAACACAATGTTTAAACCAACCATACTGCTACGAAAAGGAGAAGAAGACGAAGGGGAAAACAAGAGGGCAACGGGACAGAGGCAAGGGCAGGATCCTTGACAACGTAGGATTTGGAAAGGATCGGGGGGGGGGGAAAGTGGCGAGATAGGAGGTGGGAGGGGGGTGTTTGTGGGAATAGGCAGGAGGCTGAGGTGGGGGTGCTGTCCCGAGGGCTGATGCTGTTGGTGGGAGCAGAGGTTCAGGGGAGGGGGTGGTGTTTGTCGTGCTGATGGTGCTGGTGGCAGTAGCGGTGGAGGAGCGGGCCGGTGTTGGAAACGTGTTTCTGTTGAGGGTCAAAACGTGAATCTAGAGTGTAGTCTGCGATGATAGTGTGGACTTCTTTGGAACTCCTCGTGCAAGTGAGCGCTTTTGGGACTCTCTAGGAAACTGGGATGTATCGCTCCCAGAGATGGCGACTTGCTTGCTGCTGGTTGTGCAAAGATAGTATAATTTTCGGAGTGGGGGCAGAGTGAGGCAGAGAGCTTGGACACGTGGCGAAAGGTGAAGAGGTTGGGCTGTGCGGGTGCCAGTGTGGGGTGTTCCTTACGGTGACAAGCGGGACACAAGCGGGGTCGGGGTCAGGAAGAGAACAAGGACAAGGAAGGGGTCTGGGCGAAAGAGTGGCTGAGCCCGCGAGGTGTCAGATCCTGGAGGCCTGGCTCCCGGGTGTGTGTGGGGTGGGGGCGTCTGCGTGGGAAGGACAGGGGCCGGGAAGGTACGGTGGTGAGCGAGCTGTTGCAGGACCGGTGCCTTGAGTGTGGCAGCTGGGAAACCCAGCTCCGCTTTGGGGCTGCGGGCACCAAAAGGGGACGCTGCGTCTGCATGGGCCGGGAATCGAACCCGGGCCTCCCGCGTGGCAGGCGAGAATTCTACCACTGAACCACCCATGCACCGATGGCCGCCGGCGCCCGCCGCTGCCCCAGCGGCGCTCGCCGCCAACCGCCCGACCCTGGTCACTGCTCGCCGCGTGGGCATGGGCTCCATTTGAGCAGGAGGCCGACGGGCCACCTGAATGAGAGGCTCCGGGCACTCTGGCGACCCCAGGGCGCGAGGCGGTCGGAAGCACCGATGGATGGAGGGACGCAGGCGGGCTCGGCCTGTCCTGCGCTTTCTCTGCCGTCCACGGAGCCGCGAGACTGCCGGTGTCGCCAGAGGAAGCCAGGAGGCGAACCGGCCTGGCCCGCGCCCGAATCCCACTCAGGGCAGGCGAGGCGGGGCCGCTGCGGCTGAGCAGCGACGTTCCTCTCAGCCCCCGCCCGGCTCCGACGCAGGCAGGCAGGCAGGCAGGCAGGCAGGTGTGGTCCGGCCAGGGTCCCAAGGCGAAAAAGCACCGAGGGCACGCACCACAAGGCAGTCAGGACGCTGTCGGCGGCCACCTCGCTGTGGCTGTGGAGGGAATGGAATGGGCAGGCAGGCCGTTGGGTCTGGCGGGAAGGACAGGATGTTGGAAAGAGGGAGAGCTGCTGCTGGCGGAAGTGGAAGGAAGGCTGTGAGAACGAGTCCGCTGTTCACCAGGCAGAAGTCGGAGGGCGGGCGAGGCGTGGAGGGCTTTCCACACGCGGCCGTTCTGCGTGTGGCGGTGGGGGCGGGGTGTCGTGAGGGAGTGGGAGTGGCGGGGAGGGGCGAAGGCAGGCAGGCAGGCAGGCAGGAAGACCAGCAGCAGCAGCCGCCAGCAGGTGAGGAAAGATGTGCTGCGAAAGACTGAAGGGCTTCCCGGTGTGGGTGCAGGTAGGAGGGGCGTAGGAGCTGGCGGGGAGGGCGTTTTTCCGGAAAGCCCGTGGCCGGAGGGTTCGTAGCGGGCCGTTTCTGCCAGGCCCGCGGCCGTGGCTGAGAAGGTCCCGCGTCTGAGAGGCGTGGATGTCCGGGCCGCAGTTTGGAGAGGCGGCAAGAGTGCAAGGCGCGAACGGACTGGAAGGCAGTAAAGCGCTGCCATAGGGCCGGGTGCGTCTGTCGGGCGGGCCAAAAGGCTGGCTTGTCAGGAGTGGGATTCGAACCCACGCCTCCAGGGGAGACTGCGACCTGAACGCAGCGCCTTAGACCGCTCGGCCATCCTGACGGCGGGCCTGGGCGTGCGCGTGGCCGCTCGGCTGGCTGGGACCCGACGCGACGCGCAGCCCGGTGCCCTTGGCGGGACGCGGTGCTCCGCGCCAGGCGCGCGGCCGTGTGGGGGAGCGACGGAGCGGGCGCGCGGCGGCCGACGGGGAGCAAGGCCAGACGACGCGCCTGGCTCCGCCGCGCTGGCGCCCTCGCCCAGCCCTGGCCCCGGACGGAGCCGGGCCGCGTCTTGCCAGCCCCTGCCGCCGGCCCCCACCCGCGCCTCTCCTCGCCGGCCATGGCCAGGCGCGCGCCCACCCCCTCCTCGCAGCCTTGCTTTCGGTCTCGGGCCCCCTCCTCCCGGCGCGATCCCTGCGTCGGAGGCAATAGGCAGCGCGCACTGGGAGCTTTCAGCGCCACTTGGGTCCGGGTCCCTGTCGGGTCGGGGGCTGCTGCTTTGGAGGACGCGGTTGGTGTGGCGTTGGGTCGGCTCGGGCACGTGCCGGGCGCCCGTGGTGGGCAGGGGGCCGGAGGGCGGGGGGAGGCGTCGGCCGGCAGCCCGAGAGCGTCCGGGCGCGGGGGCGGTGGCCGCCGTCCTCGTTAGTATAGTGGTGAGTATCCCCGCCTGTCACGCGGGAGACCGGGGTTCGATTCCCCGACGGGGAGGCAACACGCCCCCTTTTGGTGGCTGGCGCCGCTCTCTGTCCCGCCGCCTATCTCCCAAGGACCCTGCTTGTCCGCCCTGTGCCCTCCGTCCTCCAGCGAGGCGCAGGGCCCCAGCGCGTGCCCAGCCTGCCCACCCTCGACCCCCTCCAGCCCTCCAGCCCTCCAGCCCTTCCTCGTCGCCGGGCACTCGGTCGCCACGGCCGAGCGACGGCCTCCTCTGGACACCACAAGCTCTCGATGACGTTGCGGCCCGCCCAAAGTGGCTGTCTCCGTGGGCTCCTTGCGTCGCGACGCAAGGCTGCGCAGCTATGCACAGCTGCATAGGTGCCCAGCTGCCGGGACGGGTGGGAGGCGGATGAGTGCCGTCCCCTGTCGGTGCGGGAAGTGGCCTGGCCAGGCGCCGGGTGGAGAAGGGCTTTGGCGAGCCGGGGTGCTGGAAGATGCGTGCGCCGGGGGCGGGGGCGGGCCGCGGCGTGGAGCCGAGGGACCTGGAGCAGCAAGGCAGCGAGAGCGCCACCCTGAGGCGATCGGGCGGGTGGTCTAGGGCAGCTTCGTGGGGCTGGCGCGGGTGGGGCGCCGGGGGGCCTTGGTGGCGTCTGTGACGTCACAGAGCTGCCGGCCGGCGTGGCGTCGGGGCAGGGCTGCTCCAAGCGGCGGCGGCGGCGGCTGAGGAGGAGGAGGAGGACGAGGAAGAGAAAGGGGAGCAGAAGGAGGAAGAGAAGGAGGAGGAGTCGGAAGAGAAGGAGGAGGAGGAGGAGGAGGGGGAGGAGGAAGCGGCGACGAGAGTGCGCTCGGGCGAGCCCGGTGCCGGCGTCTCGGGGCGGCCCGGGCTGTGCAGCGTTGGTGGTATAGTGGTGAGCATAGCTGCCTTCCAAGCAGTTGACCCGGGTTCGATTCCCGGCCAACGCAGCGGGCTGACCTTTTGCCGCGCTCCGCGGGCGGCCGGCCGGCCGGCCGGGGCCCTGTGAGGGAGAGCTGGGAGCAGGGAGCTCGGTGGCCCTAGCGGCTCTTCTTGTGTGTGCGAGAAGCAGGCGCGCAGTGTTCTGAGGGTGCTGCGAGCAGGAAGGACGGGAGGACACGTGGATTGCCAGGGGCGGCGTGTGGCTGGACTTGGAAAGGCCGGGTCTTGGCGCCAAGGTGGCGCCGAGCGGCTGCTATGGGTCGAGCAGGAGCAGCGGTAGAGCCCGACGCTCCCTGGTGGTCTAGTGGTTAGGATTTGGCGCTCTCACCGCCGCGGCCCGGGTTCGATTCCCGGTCAGGGAAGCCTTTCTTCTTCCTCTCTACCTCACACCGTCCACATCCCACTTTTAGGCCACGCTTGTTCCGCGGCCTCGGCGTCGCGCCCTGCCCGACAACAGCCGCCCGGTGCCCTGCACCTGCAGCCCAAGCCCTGCCAGGCAACGTCCACCCTCCCTGCCCGGCCAGACCTTTTGGCCGCCCTGGCGCGCGCCCACTCGAGGCCTTCGACGTCCCGTGTCTTCGTTTTCACACGCTTGCCTCAGCCCCAAACACGAATGGCCGGGGCGGCGCCTCTCCCCGCCGAGGCTGTGTCCACGAGCAAACGCCCCCGCCGGTGTTTGGACTCTCCAGCAGCACTGCTTCTCCCCCACGGCGACAGCGGCGGCGGCACCGACGGCGCTGTCACACGCGGTGCCTTCTGACAGCGCCGGATCCCCTGTGGAAAGGAGCACCGGTGGGCAGACGGGTGCTTCGCAACACCGCAGCAGGTTTCCTGAACGCCCTTGCCGGTGCCTTGGGGGTGGCTGACAGTGTGGGATGAAGGTGTTTGTGGCCGTGGTCGGTGGCCACCCCACGCGGGCTAGGGAACGGAGCAGAAGGAGCCCATGGAGAGAGGGCGGCGGTGGGCCGCGTGCTGGGAGGTGCGAGGAAGGACCTGGGGTGTCTGGCTGGAGCGCGGGCAGGAGCGAGAGGTGTTGGGCTGGCGGGGACCTGGCCCGGGAGAGCGGCTGGCCGCTCAGGCAGGGGCTCAGCAGAAGCTTGGTGTGGTGGGGGCACCTGGCCCGGCACGTGTGTGCGGGTGGGTCAGATCAGGGGGCGGGGTGGGCCTGGAGTAGGAGTGAGTCTGAGGAGCGCTGGCAGAAGTGAGACTTCCGGGCAGGACATTTGACAGTCGGGCCTGGGATACAAGGGGCAGGTGGCGGGGAGAGGGGTCCGAGCCTCCAGGCTGGGGGGAAGGGCGGGGTGTGTGAACGGGCTGTGGGGCGTGGAAGATGGTGGCAGAGGACCCCTTCGCGGTGGGGTGGCGGGTGAGCGCCCCAGACTGGTGTGCTGTGCGGCAAGGTGGTCAGGCCAAGCAATGGGTTGTTACTGGGGGCGGTGGGTAGGAGGCGGGCAAGAGAACAACAGAAACGGAGCGCGCCACAGGGGCTAGGCGGGGTCCGAATCGGGTGGGGGCATTCTACTGCCCCAGAGACACACATCACCTCTCATCGGGAGAAACCATCCAGTCTCAGGTGTGTGTGGTGGCGGGGGTCGGGGGAGGAGGGGTTGAGGTTGAAAGAGGCCAAGGGAGAGGTCCCGTCTGATCCAGCAATCCCACTCCTGGGTGCGTAGCCGGAAATGGCGAAACAAGAGTTCAGAAAGGCACAAGCACCTCCATGTTCACAGCGGCACTATTTGCGCTAGGCAAGACATGGAAAAAACCCAAGTGCCCGTCAACGGGTGGCCAGTACAAGAAGAGGTCGTATCTATGTAGTACGAGCTATCACTCAGCCATCAATAAAAAAGAATGAACTATTGCCATTTGCTGCCACAAGACTGCTCCCCGAGAATATTACGCTTCGTGAAGTATGTCCGACAGAGAAACACAAAGATACGTGGAATCTCAAAAGTACTACCACTGAATCTATGTGCGAAACAGAAACAGGCTCACAGACCTGGAAAACACAGTGATGGTTACCCGAGGGAAAAAGGAGGGCTGGAGGGATAAATTAGGAGCTCGATGAACCGATACACAGTACTTCATATAAAGGAGATAAGCAGCAAGGATTTACAGAATAACACAGGGACTGATATTCAATATCCTGCAATAACCTATACTGGAAATCAATCTGAAACAATATTAGACATGGAAAACAGTATCCCCTTTGCTGTACACCTGAAACTAACTCAATGTGGTTAATCAACTCTTCTTCCTAAACCACAAGTCCTAGTCCTTAAAAGTAAGTAAGTAAATAAATAAATATATAAATAAATAAATAGGAGGAACTGAGCCATCAGATGATCCAGCAATCCCCGTCGTGGGTACGCAGCCGCCAAAGAGAAAAACTGTTGTTTGGAGAGATCCACGCACCCCCGTGTTTGTAGCTGCGCTACGTGCCACAGCCAAGACACAGAAAAAACCCATGTGCCCATCAGCAGTCGGCTGAGAGAAAAGGATGTGGTATATATGTACTGTGGAGTATTACTCAGCCATTTCAGAAAATGAAATATTGCCATTTGCCACAATAAGGATGGTCCTAGAGATTATTACACTTGGTGAAGTAAGTCTGACAGAGAAGCACAAAGATACGTGGAATCTAAAACGTAATAGAAAAGAATGTATGTGCAGAAGAGAAACAGACTCCCAGACGGAGAAAACACACTGATGGTTACCCGAGGAGAAAGGGAGGGGTGGAGACATAAATTAGGAGCTGCGATGAACAGATACACCGTACTTCACATAAAAGACATAAGCAGGGGGCTTCCCTGGTGGCGCAGTGGTTGAGAGTCCGCCTGCCGATGCAGGGGACACGGGTTCGTGCCCCGGTCCGGGAAGATCCCACATGCCGCGGAGCGGCTGGGCCCGTGAGCCATGGCCGCTGAGCCTGCGCGTCCGGAGCCTGTGCTCCGCAACGGGAGAGGCCACAGCAGTGAGAGGCCCGCGTACTGCAAAAACAAAACAAAACAAACAAACAAAAAAAAACACATAAGCAACAAGGATTTCCAGTATAACACAGGGAACGATATTCAATATCGTGTAGTAAGCTATCATGGAAAGCAATCTGAAACGTTATTAGACATGGGAAACAGTATCTGCTTTGCTGTGCACCTGAAACTAACTCAATATTGTTAATCAAGTTTTCTTCCAAAATTACAGCTAGTCGTTCTTATAAGTAAGTAAGTAAATGAATAAATAAATATTAAATGCATAAATAAAAACAACACACTAAAGAAATAGGTGAAATAGGGGCTCTCATATGATCCAGCAATCCCCATCGTGGGTACACATCGGCAGAGGAGAGAAACTGTCATTTGAAGAGATCCATGCACCCCCATGTTCACAGCAGCACTACGGGCCACAGCCAAGACATGGACGAAACCCAAGTGCCCATCAACCGATGGCTGGCACGGGAAGACGTGATATATATGTACTGTGGAATATTACTCAGCCATACAAAAGAGTGAGATACTGCCATTTGCACCAAGAAGGAGGGACCTAGAGTATATTACACTTAGCGACGTAAGTCAGGCAGAGAAGCACAAAGATACGGGGACTCTAAAGAGTACTACAAACGAACGTATGTGCCAAAGAGAGAGAGACACACAGACATAGAAAACACACTGTTCGTTACCCAAGGGGAAAGTGTAGGGCAGGGGAAATTCCGGAGCTGTGATTAACAGAGAGGAAATACTATACATAAAGCACACAAGCAACAAGGATTTACCGTACAGCACAGGGAACTGTATTCATGTGTCGTGATGACGTATAACGGAAAATAACCTGGAAAAGGACATATAACTGAATCACTTTGCTGTACACCTGAAAGTAACACAATGTTTAAACCAACCATACTGCTACGAAAAGGAGAAGAAGACGAAGGGGAAAACAAGAGGGCAACGGGACAGAGGCAAGGGCAGGATCCTTGACAACGTAGGATTTGGAAAGGATCGGGGGGGGGGGAAAGTGGCGAGATAGGAGGTGGGAGGGGGGTGTTTGTGGGAATAGGCAGGAGGCTGAGGTGGGGGTGCTGTCCCGAGGGCTGATGCTGTTGGTGGGAGCAGAGGTTCAGGGGAGGGGGTGGTGTTTGTCGTGCTGATGGTGCTGGTGGCAGTAGCGGTGGAGGAGCGGGCCGGTGTTGGAAACGTGTTTCTGTTGAGGGTCAAAACGTGAATCTAGAGTGTAGTCTGCGATGATAGTGTGGACTTCTTTGGAACTCCTCGTGCAAGTGAGCGCTTTTGGGACTCTCTAGGAAACTGGGATGTATCGCTCCCAGAGATGGCGACTTGCTTGCTGCTGGTTGTGCAAAGATAGTATAATTTTCGGAGTGGGGGCAGAGTGAGGCAGAGAGCTTGGACACGTGGCGAAAGGTGAAGAGGTTGGGCTGTGCGGGTGCCAGTGTGGGGTGTTCCTTACGGTGACAAGCGGGACACAAGCGGGGTCGGGGTCAGGAAGAGAACAAGGACAAGGAAGGGGTCTGGGCGAAAGAGTGGCTGAGCCCGCGAGGTGTCAGATCCTGGAGGCCTGGCTCCCGGGTGTGTGTGGGGTGGGGGCGTCTGCGTGGGAAGGACAGGGGCCGGGAAGGTACGGTGGTGAGCGAGCTGTTGCAGGACCGGTGCCTTGAGTGTGGCAGCTGGGAAACCCAGCTCCGCTTTGGGGCTGCGGGCACCAAAAGGGGACGCTGCGTCTGCATGGGCCGGGAATCGAACCCGGGCCTCCCGCGTGGCAGGCGAGAATTCTACCACTGAACCACCCATGCACCGATGGCCGCCGGCGCCCGCCGCTGCCCCAGCGGCGCTCGCCGCCAACCGCCCGACCCTGGTCACTGCTCGCCGCGTGGGCATGGGCTCCATTTGAGCAGGAGGCCGACGGGCCACCTGAATGAGAGGCTCCGGGCACTCTGGCGACCCCAGGGCGCGAGGCGGTCGGAAGCACCGATGGATGGAGGGACGCAGGCGGGCTCGGCCTGTCCTGCGCTTTCTCTGCCGTCCACGGAGCCGCGAGACTGCCGGTGTCGCCAGAGGAAGCCAGGAGGCGAACCGGCCTGGCCCGCGCCCGAATCCCACTCAGGGCAGGCGAGGCGGGGCCGCTGCGGCTGAGCAGCGACGTTCCTCTCAGCCCCCGCCCGGCTCCGACGCAGGCAGGCAGGCAGGCAGGCAGGCAGGTGTGGTCCGGCCAGGGTCCCAAGGCGAAAAAGCACCGAGGGCACGCACCACAAGGCAGTCAGGACGCTGTCGGCGGCCACCTCGCTGTGGCTGTGGAGGGAATGGAATGGGCAGGCAGGCCGTTGGGTCTGGCGGGAAGGACAGGATGTTGGAAAGAGGGAGAGCTGCTGCTGGCGGAAGTGGAAGGAAGGCTGTGAGAACGAGTCCGCTGTTCACCAGGCAGAAGTCGGAGGGCGGGCGAGGCGTGGAGGGCTTTCCACACGCGGCCGTTCTGCGTGTGGCGGTGGGGGCGGGGTGTCGTGAGGGAGTGGGAGTGGCGGGGAGGGGCGAAGGCAGGCAGGCAGGCAGGCAGGAAGACCAGCAGCAGCAGCCGCCAGCAGGTGAGGAAAGATGTGCTGCGAAAGACTGAAGGGCTTCCCGGTGTGGGTGCAGGTAGGAGGGGCGTAGGAGCTGGCGGGGAGGGCGTTTTTCCGGAAAGCCCGTGGCCGGAGGGTTCGTAGCGGGCCGTTTCTGCCAGGCCCGCGGCCGTGGCTGAGAAGGTCCCGCGTCTGAGAGGCGTGGATGTCCGGGCCGCAGTTTGGAGAGGCGGCAAGAGTGCAAGGCGCGAACGGACTGGAAGGCAGTAAAGCGCTGCCATAGGGCCGGGTGCGTCTGTCGGGCGGGCCAAAAGGCTGGCTTGTCAGGAGTGGGATTCGAACCCACGCCTCCAGGGGAGACTGCGACCTGAACGCAGCGCCTTAGACCGCTCGGCCATCCTGACGGCGGGCCTGGGCGTGCGCGTGGCCGCTCGGCTGGCTGGGACCCGACGCGACGCGCAGCCCGGTGCCCTTGGCGGGACGCGGTGCTCCGCGCCAGGCGCGCGGCCGTGTGGGGGAGCGACGGAGCGGGCGCGCGGCGGCCGACGGGGAGCAAGGCCAGACGACGCGCCTGGCTCCGCCGCGCTGGCGCCCTCGCCCAGCCCTGGCCCCGGACGGAGCCGGGCCGCGTCTTGCCAGCCCCTGCCGCCGGCCCCCACCCGCGCCTCTCCTCGCCGGCCATGGCCAGGCGCGCGCCCACCCCCTCCTCGCAGCCTTGCTTTCGGTCTCGGGCCCCCTCCTCCCGGCGCGATCCCTGCGTCGGAGGCAATAGGCAGCGCGCACTGGGAGCTTTCAGCGCCACTTGGGTCCGGGTCCCTGTCGGGTCGGGGGCTGCTGCTTTGGAGGACGCGGTTGGTGTGGCGTTGGGTCGGCTCGGGCACGTGCCGGGCGCCCGTGGTGGGCAGGGGGCCGGAGGGCGGGGGGAGGCGTCGGCCGGCAGCCCGAGAGCGTCCGGGCGCGGGGGCGGTGGCCGCCGTCCTCGTTAGTATAGTGGTGAGTATCCCCGCCTGTCACGCGGGAGACCGGGGTTCGATTCCCCGACGGGGAGGCAACACGCCCCCTTTTGGTGGCTGGCGCCGCTCTCTGTCCCGCCGCCTATCTCCCAAGGACCCTGCTTGTCCGCCCTGTGCCCTCCGTCCTCCAGCGAGGCGCAGGGCCCCAGCGCGTGCCCAGCCTGCCCACCCTCGACCCCCTCCAGCCCTCCAGCCCTCCAGCCCTTCCTCGTCGCCGGGCACTCGGTCGCCACGGCCGAGCGACGGCCTCCTCTGGACACCACAAGCTCTCGATGACGTTGCGGCCCGCCCAAAGTGGCTGTCTCCGTGGGCTCCTTGCGTCGCGACGCAAGGCTGCGCAGCTATGCACAGCTGCATAGGTGCCCAGCTGCCGGGACGGGTGGGAGGCGGATGAGTGCCGTCCCCTGTCGGTGCGGGAAGTGGCCTGGCCAGGCGCCGGGTGGAGAAGGGCTTTGGCGAGCCGGGGTGCTGGAAGATGCGTGCGCCGGGGGCGGGGGCGGGCCGCGGCGTGGAGCCGAGGGACCTGGAGCAGCAAGGCAGCGAGAGCGCCACCCTGAGGCGATCGGGCGGGTGGTCTAGGGCAGCTTCGTGGGGCTGGCGCGGGTGGGGCGCCGGGGGGCCTTGGTGGCGTCTGTGACGTCACAGAGCTGCCGGCCGGCGTGGCGTCGGGGCAGGGCTGCTCCAAGCGGCGGCGGCGGCGGCTGAGGAGGAGGAGGAGGACGAGGAAGAGAAAGGGGAGCAGAAGGAGGAAGAGAAGGAGGAGGAGTCGGAAGAGAAGGAGGAGGAGGAGGAGGAGGGGGAGGAGGAAGCGGCGACGAGAGTGCGCTCGGGCGAGCCCGGTGCCGGCGTCTCGGGGCGGCCCGGGCTGTGCAGCGTTGGTGGTATAGTGGTGAGCATAGCTGCCTTCCAAGCAGTTGACCCGGGTTCGATTCCCGGCCAACGCAGCGGGCTGACCTTTTGCCGCGCTCCGCGGGCGGCCGGCCGGCCGGCCGGGGCCCTGTGAGGGAGAGCTGGGAGCAGGGAGCTCGGTGGCCCTAGCGGCTCTTCTTGTGTGTGCGAGAAGCAGGCGCGCAGTGTTCTGAGGGTGCTGCGAGCAGGAAGGACGGGAGGACACGTGGATTGCCAGGGGCGGCGTGTGGCTGGACTTGGAAAGGCCGGGTCTTGGCGCCAAGGTGGCGCCGAGCGGCTGCTATGGGTCGAGCAGGAGCAGCGGTAGAGCCCGACGCTCCCTGGTGGTCTAGTGGTTAGGATTTGGCGCTCTCACCGCCGCGGCCCGGGTTCGATTCCCGGTCAGGGAAGCCTTTCTTCTTCCTCTCTACCTCACACCGTCCACATCCCACTTTTAGGCCACGCTTGTTCCGCGGCCTCGGCGTCGCGCCCTGCCCGACAACAGCCGCCCGGTGCCCTGCACCTGCAGCCCAAGCCCTGCCAGGCAACGTCCACCCTCCCTGCCCGGCCAGACCTTTTGGCCGCCCTGGCGCGCGCCCACTCGAGGCCTTCGACGTCCCGTGTCTTCGTTTTCACACGCTTGCCTCAGCCCCAAACACGAATGGCCGGGGCGGCGCCTCTCCCCGCCGAGGCTGTGTCCACGAGCAAACGCCCCCGCCGGTGTTTGGACTCTCCAGCAGCACTGCTTCTCCCCCACGGCGACAGCGGCGGCGGCACCGACGGCGCTGTCACACGCGGTGCCTTCTGACAGCGCCGGATCCCCTGTGGAAAGGAGCACCGGTGGGCAGACGGGTGCTTCGCAACACCGCAGCAGGTTTCCTGAACGCCCTTGCCGGTGCCTTGGGGGTGGCTGACAGTGTGGGATGAAGGTGTTTGTGGCCGTGGTCGGTGGCCACCCCACGCGGGCTAGGGAACGGAGCAGAAGGAGCCCATGGAGAGAGGGCGGCGGTGGGCCGCGTGCTGGGAGGTGCGAGGAAGGACCTGGGGTGTCTGGCTGGAGCGCGGGCAGGAGCGAGAGGTGTTGGGCTGGCGGGGACCTGGCCCGGGAGAGCGGCTGGCCGCTCAGGCAGGGGCTCAGCAGAAGCTTGGTGTGGTGGGGGCACCTGGCCCGGCACGTGTGTGCGGGTGGGTCAGATCAGGGGGCGGGGTGGGCCTGGAGTAGGAGTGAGTCTGAGGAGCGCTGGCAGAAGTGAGACTTCCGGGCAGGACATTTGACAGTCGGGCCTGGGATACAAGGGGCAGGTGGCGGGGAGAGGGGTCCGAGCCTCCAGGCTGGGGGGAAGGGCGGGGTGTGTGAACGGGCTGTGGGGCGTGGAAGATGGTGGCAGAGGACCCCTTCGCGGTGGGGTGGCGGGTGAGCGCCCCAGACTGGTGTGCTGTGCGGCAAGGTGGTCAGGCCAAGCAATGGGTTGTTACTGGGGGCGGTGGGTAGGAGGCGGGCAAGAGAACAACAGAAACGGAGCGCGCCACAGGGGCTAGGCGGGGTCCGAATCGGGTGGGGGCATTCTACTGCCCCAGAGACACACATCACCTCTCATCGGGAGAAACCATCCAGTCTCAGGTGTGTGTGGTGGCGGGGGTCGGGGGAGGAGGGGTTGAGGTTGAAAGAGGCCAAGGGAGAGGTCCCGTCTGATCCAGCAATCCCACTCCTGGGTGCGTAGCCGGAAATGGCGAAACAAGAGTTCAGAAAGGCACAAGCACCTCCATGTTCACAGCGGCACTATTTGCGCTAGGCAAGACATGGAAAAAACCCAAGTGCCCGTCAACGGGTGGCCAGTACAAGAAGAGGTCGTATCTATGTAGTACGAGCTATCACTCAGCCATCAATAAAAAAGAATGAACTATTGCCATTTGCTGCCACAAGACTGCTCCCCGAGAATATTACGCTTCGTGAAGTATGTCCGACAGAGAAACACAAAGATACGTGGAATCTCAAAAGTACTACCACTGAATCTATGTGCGAAACAGAAACAGGCTCACAGACCTGGAAAACACAGTGATGGTTACCCGAGGGAAAAAGGAGGGCTGGAGGGATAAATTAGGAGCTCGATGAACCGATACACAGTACTTCATATAAAGGAGATAAGCAGCAAGGATTTACAGAATAACACAGGGACTGATATTCAATATCCTGCAATAACCTATACTGGAAATCAATCTGAAACAATATTAGACATGGAAAACAGTATCCCCTTTGCTGTACACCTGAAACTAACTCAATGTGGTTAATCAACTCTTCTTCCTAAACCACAAGTCCTAGTCCTTAAAAGTAAGTAAGTAAATAAATAAATATATAAATAAATAAATAGGAGGAACTGAGCCATCAGATGATCCAGCAATCCCCGTCGTGGGTACGCAGCCGCCAAAGAGAAAAACTGTTGTTTGGAGAGATCCACGCACCCCCGTGTTTGTAGCTGCGCTACGTGCCACAGCCAAGACACAGAAAAAACCCATGTGCCCATCAGCAGTCGGCTGAGAGAAAAGGATGTGGTATATATGTACTGTGGAGTATTACTCAGCCATTTCAGAAAATGAAATATTGCCATTTGCCACAATAAGGATGGTCCTAGAGATTATTACACTTGGTGAAGTAAGTCTGACAGAGAAGCACAAAGATACGTGGAATCTAAAACGTAATAGAAAAGAATGTATGTGCAGAAGAGAAACAGACTCCCAGACGGAGAAAACACACTGATGGTTACCCGAGGAGAAAGGGAGGGGTGGAGACATAAATTAGGAGCTGCGATGAACAGATACACCGTACTTCACATAAAAGACATAAGCAGGGGGCTTCCCTGGTGGCGCAGTGGTTGAGAGTCCGCCTGCCGATGCAGGGGACACGGGTTCGTGCCCCGGTCCGGGAAGATCCCACATGCCGCGGAGCGGCTGGGCCCGTGAGCCATGGCCGCTGAGCCTGCGCGTCCGGAGCCTGTGCTCCGCAACGGGAGAGGCCACAGCAGTGAGAGGCCCGCGTACTGCAAAAACAAAACAAAACAAACAAACAAAAAAAAACACATAAGCAACAAGGATTTCCAGTATAACACAGGGAACGATATTCAATATCGTGTAGTAAGCTATCATGGAAAGCAATCTGAAACGTTATTAGACATGGGAAACAGTATCTGCTTTGCTGTGCACCTGAAACTAACTCAATATTGTTAATCAAGTTTTCTTCCAAAATTACAGCTAGTCGTTCTTATAAGTAAGTAAGTAAATGAATAAATAAATATTAAATGCATAAATAAAAACAACACACTAAAGAAATAGGTGAAATAGGGGCTCTCATATGATCCAGCAATCCCCATCGTGGGTACACATCGGCAGAGGAGAGAAACTGTCATTTGAAGAGATCCATGCACCCCCATGTTCACAGCAGCACTACGGGCCACAGCCAAGACATGGACGAAACCCAAGTGCCCATCAACCGATGGCTGGCACGGGAAGACGTGATATATATGTACTGTGGAATATTACTCAGCCATACAAAAGAGTGAGATACTGCCATTTGCACCAAGAAGGAGGGACCTAGAGTATATTACACTTAGCGACGTAAGTCAGGCAGAGAAGCACAAAGATACGGGGACTCTAAAGAGTACTACAAACGAACGTATGTGCCAAAGAGAGAGAGACACACAGACATAGAAAACACACTGTTCGTTGCCCAAGGGGAAAGTGTAGGGCAGGGGAAATTCCGGAGCTGTGATTAACAGAGAGGAAATACTATACATAAAGCACACAAGCAACAAGGATTTACCGTACAGCACAGGGAACTGTATTCATGTGTCGTGATGACGTATAACGGAAAATAACCTGGAAAAGGACATATAACTGAATCACTTTGCTGTACACCTGAAAGTAACACAATGTTTAAACCAACCATACTGCTACGAAAAGGAGAAGAAGACGAAGGGGAAAACAAGAGGGCAACGGGACAGAGGCAAGGGCAGGATCCTTGACAACGTAGGATTTGGAAAGGATGGGGGGGGGGGAAGTGGCGAGATAGGAGGTGGGAGGGGGGTGTTTGTGGGAATAGGCAGGAGGCTGAGGTGGGGGTGCTGTCCCGAGGGCTGATGCTGTTGGTGGGAGCAGAGGTTCAGGGGAGGGGGTGGTGTTTGTCGTGCTGATGGTGCTGGTGGCAGTAGCGGTGGAGGAGCGGGCCGGTGTTGGAAACGTGTTTCTGTTGAGGGTCAAAACGTGAATCTAGAGTGTAGTCTGCGATGATAGTGTGGACTTCTTTGGAACTCCTCGTGCAAGTGAGCGCTTTTGGGACTCTCTAGGAAACTGGGATGTATCGCTCCCAGAGGTGGCGACTTGCTTGCTGCTGGTTGTGCAAAGATAGTATAATTTTCGGAGTGGGGGCAGAGTGAGGCAGAGAGCTTGGACACGTGGCGAAAGGTGAAGAGGTTGGGCTGTGCGGGTGCCAGTGTGGGGTGTTCCTTACGGTGACAAGCGGGACACAAGCGGGGTCGGGGTCAGGAAGAGAACAAGGACAAGGAAGGGGTCTGGGCGAAAGAGTGGCTGAGCCCGCGAGGTGTCAGGTCCTGGAGGCCTGGCTCCCGGGTGTGTGTGGGGTGGGGGCGTCTGCGTGGGAAGGACAGGGGCCGGGAAGGTACGGTGGTGAGCGAGCTGTTGCAGGACCGGTGCCTTGAGTGTGGCAGCTGGGAAACCCAGCTCCGCTTTGCGGCTGCGGGCACCAAAAGGGGACGCTGCGTCTGCATGGGCCGGGAATCGAACCCGGGCCTCCCGCGTGGCAGGCGAGAATTCTACCACTGAACCACCCATGCACCGATGGCCGCCGGCGCCCGCCGCTGCCCCAGCGGCGCTCGCCGCCAACCGCCGGACCCTGGTCACTGCTCGCCCCGTGGGCATGGGCTCCATTTGAGCAGGAGGCCGACGGGCCACCTGAATGAGAGGCTCCGGGCACTCTGGCGACCCCAGGGCGCGAGGCGGTCGGAAGCACCGATGGATGGAGGGACGCAGGCGGGCTCGGCCTGTCCTGCGCTTTCTCTGCCGTCCACGGAGCCGCGAGACTGCCGGTGTCGCCAGAGGAAGCCAGGAGGCGAACCGGCCTGGCCCGCGCCCGAATCCCACTCAGGGCAGGCGAGGCGGGGCCGCTGCGGCTGAGCAGCGACGTTCCTCTCAGCCCCCGCCCGGCTCCGACGCAGGCAGGCAGGCAGGCAGGCAGGTGTGGTCCGGCCAGGGTCCCAAGGCGAAAAAGCACCGAGGGCACGCACCACAAGGCAGTCAGGACGCTGTCGGCGGCCACCTCGCTGTGGCTGTGGAGGGAATGGAATGGGCAGGCAGGCCGTTGGGTCTGGCGGGAAGGACAGGATGTTGGAAAGAGGGAGAGCTGCTGCTGGCGGAAGTGGAAGGAAGGCTGTGAGAACGAGTCCGCTGTTCACCAGGCAGAAGTCGGAGGGCGGGCGAGGCGTGGAGGGCTTTCCACACGCGGCCGTTCTGCGTGTGGCGGTGGGGGCGGGGTGTCGTGAGGGAGTGGGAGTGGCGGGGAGGGGCGAAGGCAGGCAGGCAGGCAGGCAGGAAGACCAGCAGCAGCAGCCGCCAGCAGGTGAGGAAAGATGTGCTGCGAAAGACTGAAGGGCTTCCCGGTGTGGGTGCAGGTAGGAGGGGCGTAGGAGCTGGCGGGGAGGGCGTTTTTCCGGAAAGCCCGTGGCCGGAGGGTTCGTAGCGGGCCGTTTCTGCCAGGCCCGCGGCCGTGGCTGAGAAGGTCCCGCGTCTGAGAGGCGTGGATGTCCGGGCCGCAGTTTGGAGAGGCGGCAAGAGTGCAAGGCGCGAACGGACTGGAAGGCAGTAAAGCGCTGCCATAGGGCCGGGTGCGTCTGTCGGGCGGGCCAAAAGGCTGGCTTGTCAGGAGTGGGATTCGAACCCACGCCTCCAGGGGAGACTGCGACCTGAACGCAGCGCCTTAGACCGCTCGGCCATCCTGACGGCGGGCCTGGGCGTGCGCGTGGCCGCTCGGCTGGCTGGGACCCGACGCGACGCGCAGCCCGGTGCCCTTGGCGGGACGCGGTGCTCCGCGCCAGGCGCGCGGCCGTGTGGGGGAGCGACGGAGCGGGCGCGCGGCGGCCGACGGGGAGCAAGGCCAGACGACGCGCCTGGCTCCGCCGCGCTGGCGCCCTCGCCCAGCCCTGGCCCCGGACGGAGCCGGGCCGCGTCTTGCCAGCCCCTGCCGCCGGCCCCCACCCGCGCCTCTCCTCGCCGGCCATGGCCAGGCGCGCGCCCACCCCCTCCTCGCAGCCTTGCTTTCGGTCTCGGGCCCCCTCCTCCCGGCGCGATCCCTGCGTCGGAGGCAATAGGCAGCGCGCACTGGGAGCTTTCAGCGCCACTTGGGTCCGGGTCCCTGTCGGGTCGGGGGCTGCTGCTTTGGAGGACGCGGTTGGTGTGGCGTTGGGTCGGCTCGGGCACGTGCCGGGCGCCCGTGGTGGGCAGGGGGCCGGAGGGCGGGGGGAGGCGTCGGCCGGCAGCCCGAGAGCGTCCGGGCGCGGGGGCGGTGGCCGCCGTCCTCGTTAGTATAGTGGTGAGTATCCCCGCCTGTCACGCGGGAGACCGGGGTTCGATTCCCCGACGGGGAGGCAACACGCCCCCTTTTGGTGGCTGGCGCCGCTCTCTGTCCCGCCGCCTATCTCCCAAGGACCCTGCTTGTCCGCCCTGTGCCCTCCGTCCTCCAGCGAGGCGCAGGGCCCCAGCGCGTGCCCAGCCTGCCCACCCTCGACCCCCTCCAGCCCTCCAACCCTCCAGCCCTTCCTCGTCGCCGGGCACTCGGTCGCCACGGCCGAGCGACGGCCTCCTCTGGACACCACAAGCTCTCGATGACGTTGCGGCCCGCCCAAAGTGGCTGTCTCCGTGGGCTCCTTGCGTCGCGACGCAAGGCTGCGCAGCTATGCACAGCTGCATAGGTGCCCAGCTGCCGGGACGGGTGGGAGGCGGATGAGTGCCGTCCCCTGTCGGTGCGGGAAGTGGCCTGGCCAGGCGCCGGGTGGAGAAGGGCTTTGGCGAGCCGGGGTGCTGGAAGATGCGTGCGCCGGGGGCGGGGGCGGGCCGCGGCGTGGAGCCGAGGGACCTGGAGCAGCAAGGCAGCGAGAGCGCCACCCTGAGGCGATCGGGCGGGTGGTCTAGGGCAGCTTCGTGGGGCTGGCGCGGGTGGGGCGCCGGGGGGCCTTGGTGGCGTCTGTGACGTCACAGAGCTGCCGGCCGGCGTGGCGTCGGGGCAGGGCTGCTCCAAGCGGCGGCGGCGGCGGCTGAGGAGGAGGAGGAGGACGAGGAAGAGAAAGGGGAGCAGAAGGAGGAAGAGAAGGAGGAGGAGTCGGAAGAGAAGGAGGAGGAGGAGGAGGAGGGGGAGGAGGAAGCGGCGACGAGAGTGCGCTCGGGCGAGCCCGGTGCCGGCGTCTCGGGGCGGCCCGGGCTGTGCAGCGTTGGTGGTATAGTGGTGAGCATAGCTGCCTTCCAAGCAGTTGACCCGGGTTCGATTCCCGGCCAACGCAGCGGGCTGACCTTTTGCCGCGCTCCGCGGGCGGCCGGCCGGCCGGCCGGGGCCCTGTGAGGGAGAGCTGGGAGCAGGGAGCTCGGTGGCCCTAGCGGCTCTTCTTGTGTGTGCGAGAAGCAGGCGCGCAGTGTTCTGAGGGTGCTGCGAGCAGGAAGGACGGGAGGACACGTGGATTGCCAGGGGCGGCGTGTGGCTGGACTTGGAAAGGCCGGGTCTTGGCGCCAAGGTGGCGCCGAGCGGCTGCTATGGGTCGAGCAGGAGCAGCGGTAGAGCCCGACGCTCCCTGGTGGTCTAGTGGTTAGGATTCGGCGCTCTCACCGCCGCGGCCCGGGTTCGATTCCCGGTCAGGGAAGCCTTTCTTCTTCCTCTCTACCTCACACCGTCCACATCCCACTTTTAGGCCACGCTTGTTCCGCGGCCTCGGCGTCGCGCCCTGCCCGACAACAGCCGCCCGGTGCCCTGCACCTGCAGCCCAAGCCCTGCCAGGCAACGTCCACCCTCCCTGCCCGGCCAGACCTTTTGGCCGCCCTGGCGCGCGCCCACTCGAGGCCTTCGACGTCCCGTGTCTTCGTTTTCACACGCTTGCCTCAGCCCCAAACACGAATGGCCGGGGCGGCGCCTCTCCCCGCCGAGGCTGTGTCCACGAGCAAACGCCCCCGCCGGTGTTTGGACTCTCCAGCAGCACTGCTTCTCCCCCACGGCGACAGCGGCGGCGGCACCGACGGCGCTGTCACACGCGGTGCCTTCTGACAGCGCCGGATCCCCTGTGGAAAGGAGCACCGGTGGGCAGACGGGTGCTTCGCAACACCGCAGCAGGTTTCCTGAACGCCCTTGCCGGTGCCTTGGGGGTGGCTGACAGTGTGGGATGAAGGTGTTTGTGGCCGTGGTCGGTG
Source organism: Leucopleurus acutus (assembly GCF_964270905.1). Classification (NCBI taxonomy): domain Eukaryota; kingdom Metazoa; phylum Chordata; class Mammalia; order Artiodactyla; family Delphinidae; genus Leucopleurus; species Leucopleurus acutus. The sequence goes on along the minus strand of NW_028138761.1, from coordinate 34,632 downwards.
GCCACCCCACGCGGGCTAGGGAACGGAGCAGAAGGAGCCCATGGAGAGAGGGCGGCGGTGGGCCGCGTGCTGGGAGGTGCGAGGAAGGACCTGGGGTGTCTGGCTGGAGCGCGGGCAGGAGCGAGAGGTGTTGGGCTGGCGGGGACCTGGCCCGGGAGAGCGGCTGGCCGCTCAGGCAGGGGCTCAGCAGAAGCTTGGTGTGGTGGGGGCACCTGGCCCGGCACGTGTGTGCGGGTGGGTCAGATCAGGGGGCGGGGTGGGCCTGGAGTAGGAGTGAGTCTGAGGAGCGCTGGCAGAAGTGAGACTTCCGGGCAGGACATTTGACAGTCGGGCCTGGGATACAAGGGGCAGGTGGCGGGGAGAGGGGTCCGAGCCTCCAGGCTGGGGGGAAGGGCGGGGTGTGTGAACGGGCTGTGGGGCGTGGAAGATGGTGGCAGAGGACCCCTTCGCGGTGGGGTGGCGGGTGAGCGCCCCAGACTGGTGTGCTGTGCGGCAAGGTGGTCAGGCCAAGCAATGGGTTGTTACTGGGGGCGGTGGGTAGGAGGCGGGCAAGAGAACAACAGAAACGGAGCGCGCCACAGGGGCTAGGCGGGGTCCGAATCGGGTGGGGGCATTCTACTGCCCCAGAGACACACATCACCTCTCATCGGGAGAAACCATCCAGTCTCAGGTGTGTGTGGTGGCGGGGGTCGGGGGAGGAGGGGTTGAGGTTGAAAGAGGCCAAGGGAGAGGTCCCGTCTGATCCAGCAATCCCACTCCTGGGTGCGTAGCCGGAAATGGCGAAACAAGAGTTCAGAAAGGCACAAGCACCTCCATGTTCACAGCGGCACTATTTGCGCTAGGCAAGACATGGAAAAAACCCAAGTGCCCGTCAACGGGTGGCCAGTACAAGAAGAGGTCGTATCTATGTAGTACGAGCTATCACTCAGCCATCAATAAAAAAGAATGAACTATTGCCATTTGCTGCCACAAGACTGCTCCCCGAGAATATTACGCTTCGTGAAGTATGTCCGACAGAGAAACACAAAGATACGTGGAATCTCAAAAGTACTACCACTGAATCTATGTGCGAAACAGAAACAGGCTCACAGACCTGGAAAACACAGTGATGGTTACCCGAGGGAAAAAGGAGGGCTGGAGGGATAAATTAGGAGCTCGATGAACCGATACACAGTACTTCATATAAAGGAGATAAGCAGCAAGGATTTACAGAATAACACAGGGACTGATATTCAATATCCTGCAATAACCTATACTGGAAATCAATCTGAAACAATATTAGACATGGAAAACAGTATCCCCTTTGCTGTACACCTGAAACTAACTCAATGTGGTTAATCAACTCTTCTTCCTAAACCACAAGTCCTAGTCCTTAAAAGTAAGTAAGTAAATAAATAAATATATAAATAAATAAATAGGAGGAACTGAACCATCAGATGATCCAGCAATCCCCGTCGTGGGTACGCAGCCGCCAAAGAGAAAAACTGTTGTTTGGAGAGATCCACGCACCCCCGTGTTTGTAGCTGCGCTACGTGCCACAGCCAAGACACAGAAAAAACCCATGTGCCCATCAGCAGTCGGCTGAGAGAAAAGGATGTGGTATATATGTACTGTGGAGTATTACTCAGCCATTTCAGAAAATGAAATATTGCCATTTGCCACAATAAGGATGGTCCTAGAGATTATTACACTTGGTGAAGTAAGTCTGACAGAGAAGCACAAAGATACGTGGAATCTAAAACGTAATAGAAAAGAATGTATGTGCAGAAGAGAAACAGACTCCCAGACGGAGAAAACACACTGATGGTTACCCGAGGAGAAAGGGAGGGGTGGAGACATAAATTAGGAGCTGCGATGAACAGATACACCGTACTTCACATAAAAGACATAAGCAGGGGGCTTCCCTGGTGGCGCAGTGGTTGAGAGTCCGCCTGCCGATGCAGGGGACACGGGTTCGTGCCCCGGTCCGGGAAGATCCCACATGCCGCGGAGCGGCTGGGCCCGTGAGCCATGGCCGCTGAGCCTGCGCGTCCGGAGCCTGTGCTCCGCAACGGGAGAGGCCACAGCAGTGAGAGGCCCGCGTACTGCAAAAACAAAACAAAACAAACAAACAAAAAAAAACACATAAGCAACAAGGATTTCCAGTATAACACAGGGAACGATATTCAATATCGTGTAGTAAGCTATCATGGAAAGCAATCTGAAACGTTATTAGACATGGGAAACAGTATCTGCTTTGCTGTGCACCTGAAACTAACTCAATATTGTTAATCAAGTTTTCTTCCAAAATTACAGCTAGTCGTTCTTATAAGTAAGTAAGTAAATGAATAAATAAATATTAAATGCATAAATAAAAACAACACACTAAAGAAATAGGTGAAATAGGGGCTCTCATATGATCCAGCAATCCCCATCGTGGGTACACATCGGCAGAGGAGAGAAACTGTCATTTGAAGAGATCCATGCACCCCCATGTTCACAGCAGCACTACGGGCCACAGCCAAGACATGGACGAAACCCAAGTGCCCATCAACCGATGGCTGGCACGGGAAGACGTGATATATATGTACTGTGGAATATTACTCAGCCATACAAAAGAGTGAGATACTGCCATTTGCACCAAGAAGGAGGGACCTAGAGTATATTACACTTAGCGACGTAAGTCAGGCAGAGAAGCACAAAGATACGGGGACTCTAAAGAGTACTACAAACGAACGTATGTGCCAAAGAGAGAGAGACACACAGACATAGAAAACACACTGTTCGTTACCCAAGGGGAAAGTGTAGGGCAGGGGAAATTCCGGAGCTGTGATTAACAGAGAGGAAATACTATACATAAAGCACACAAGCAACAAGGATTTACCGTACAGCACAGGGAACTGTATTCATGTGTCGTGATGACGTATAACGGAAAATAACCTGGAAAAGGACATATAACTGAATCACTTTGCTGTACACCTGAAAGTAACACAATGTTTAAACCAACCATACTGCTACGAAAAGGAGAAGAAGACGAAGGGGAAAACAAGAGGGCAACGGGACAGAGGCAAGGGCAGGATCCTTGACAACGTAGGATTTGGAAAGGATCGGGGGGGGGGGGAAAGTGGCGAGATAGGAGGTGGGAGGGGGGTGTTTGTGGGAATAGGCAGGAGGCTGAGGTGGGGGTGCTGTCCCGAGGGCTGATGCTGTTGGTGGGAGCAGAGGTTCAGGGGAGGGGGTGGTGTTTGTCGTGCTGATGGTGCTGGTGGCAGTAGCGGTGGAGGAGCGGGCCGGTGTTGGAAACGTGTTTCTGTTGAGGGTCAAAACGTGAATCTAGAGTGTAGTCTGCGATGATAGTGTGGACTTCTTTGGAACTCCTCGTGCAAGTGAGCGCTTTTGGGACTCTCTAGGAAACTGGGATGTATCGCTCCCAGAGGTGGCGACTTGCTTGCTGCTGGTTGTGCAAAGATAGTATAATTTTCGGAGTGGGGGCAGAGTGAGGCAGAGAGCTTGGACACGTGGCGAAAGGTGAAGAGGTTGGGCTGTGCGGGTGCCAGTGTGGGGTGTTCCTTACGGTGACAAGCGGGACACAAGCGGGGTCGGGGTCAGGAAGAGAACAAGGACAAGGAAGGGGTCTGGGCGAAAGAGTGGCTGAGCCCGCGAGGTGTCAGGTCCTGGAGGCCTGGCTCCCGGGTGTGTGTGGGGTGGGGGCGTCTGCGTGGGAAGGACAGGGGCCGGGAAGGTACGGTGGTGAGCGAGCTGTTGCAGGACCGGTGCCTTGAGTGTGGCAGCTGGGAAACCCAGCTCCGCTTTGCGGCTGCGGGCACCAAAAGGGGACGCTGCGTCTGCATGGGCCGGGAATCGAACCCGGGCCTCCCGCGTGGCAGGCGAGAATTCTACCACTGAACCACCCATGCACCGATGGCCGCCGGCGCCCGCCGCTGCCCCAGCGGCGCTCGCCGCCAACCGCCGGACCCTGGTCACTGCTCGCCCCGTGGGCATGGGCTCCATTTGAGCAGGAGGCCGACGGGCCACCTGAATGAGAGGCTCCGGGCACTCTGGCGACCCCAGGGCGCGAGGCGGTCGGAAGCACCGATGGATGGAGGGACGCAGGCGGGCTCGGCCTGTCCTGCGCTTTCTCTGCCGTCCACGGAGCCGCGAGACTGCCGGTGTCGCCAGAGGAAGCCAGGAGGCGAACCGGCCTGGCCCGCGCCCGAATCCCACTCAGGGCAGGCGAGGCGGGGCCGCTGCGGCTGAGCAGCGACGTTCCTCTCAGCCCCCGCCCGGCTCCGACGCAGGCAGGCAGGCAGGTGTGGTCCGGCCAGGGTCCCAAGGCGAAAAAGCACCGAGGGCACGCACCACAAGGCAGTCAGGACGCTATCGGCGGCCACCTCGCTGTGGCTGTGGAGGGAATGGAATGGGCAGGCAGGCCGTTGGGTCTGGCGGGAAGGACAGGATGTTGGAAAGAGGGAGAGCTGCTGCTGGCGGAAGTGGAAGGAAGGCTGTGAGAACGAGTCCGCTGTTCACCAGGCAGAAGTCGGAGGGCGGGCGAGGCGTGGAGGGCTTTCCACACGCGGCCGTTCTGCGTGTGGCGGTGGGGGCGGGGTGTCGTGAGGGAGTGGGAGTGGCGGGGAGGGGCGAAGGCAGGCAGGCAGGCAGGCAGGAAGACCAGCAGCAGCAGCCGCCAGCAGGTGAGGAAAGATGTGCTGCGAAAGACTGAAGGGCTTCCCGGTGTGGGTGCAGGTAGGAGGGGCGTAGGAGCTGGCGGGGAGGGCGTTTTTCCGGAAAGCCCGTGGCCGGAGGGTTCGTAGCGGGCCGTTTCTGCCAGGCCCGCGGCCGTGGCTGAGAAGGTCCCGCGTCTGAGAGGCGTGGATGTCCGGGCCGCAGTTTGGAGAGGCGGCAAGAGTGCAAGGCGCGAACGGACTGGAAGGCAGTAAAGCGCTGCCATAGGGCCGGGTGCGTCTGTCGGGCGGGCCAAAAGGCTGGCTTGTCAGGAGTGGGATTCGAACCCACGCCTCCAGGGGAGACTGCGACCTGAACGCAGCGCCTTAGACCGCTCGGCCATCCTGACGGCGGGCCTGGGCGTGCGCGTGGCCGCTCGGCTGGCTGGGACCCGACGCGACGCGCAGCCCGGTGCCCTTGGCGGGACGCGGTGCTCCGCGCCAGGCGCGCGGCCGTGTGGGGGAGCGACGGAGCGGGCGCGCGGCGGCCGACGGGGAGCAAGGCCAGACGACGCGCCTGGCTCCGCCGCGCTGGCGCCCTCGCCCAGCCCTGGCCCCGGACGGAGCCGGGCCGCGTCTTGCCAGCCCCTGCCGCCGGCCCCCACCCGCGCCTCTCCTCGCCGGCCATGGCCAGGCGCGCGCCCACCCCCTCCTCGCAGCCTTGCTTTCGGTCTCGGGCCCCCTCCTCCCGGCGCGATCCCTGCGTCGGAGGCAATAGGCAGCGCGCACTGGGAGCTTTCAGCGCCACTTGGGTCCGGGTCCCTGTCGGGTCGGGGGCTGCTGCTTTGGAGGACGCGGTTGGTGTGGCGTTGGGTCGGCTCGGGCACGTGCCGGGCGCCCGTGGTGGGCAGGGGGCCGGAGGGCGGGGGGAGGCGTCGGCCGGCAGCCCGAGAGCGTCCGGGCGCGGGGGCGGTGGCCGCCGTCCTCGTTAGTATAGTGGTGAGTATCCCCGCCTGTCACGCGGGAGACCGGGGTTCGATTCCCCGACGGGGAGGCAACACGCCCCCTTTTGGTGGCTGGCGCCGCTCTCTGTCCCGCCGCCTATCTCCCAAGGACCCTGCTTGTCCGCCCTGTGCCCTCCGTCCTCCAGCGAGGCGCAGGGCCCCAGCGCGTGCCCAGCCTGCCCACCCTCGACCCCCTCCAGCCCTCCAGCCCTCCAGCCCTTCCTCGTCGCCGGGCACTCGGTCGCCACGGCCGAGCGACGGCCTCCTCTGGACACCACAAGCTCTCGATGACGTTGCGGCCCGCCCAAAGTGGCTGTCTCCGTGGGCTCCTTGCGTCGCGACGCAAGGCTGCGCAGCTATGCACAGCTGCATAGGTGCCCAGCTGCCGGGACGGGTGGGAGGCGGATGAGTGCCGTCCCCTGTCGGTGCGGGAAGTGGCCTGGCCAGGCGCCGGGTGGAGAAGGGCTTTGGCGAGCCGGGGTGCTGGAAGATGCGTGCGCCGGGGGCGGGGGCGGGCCGCGGCGTGGAGCCGAGGGACCTGGAGCAGCAAGGCAGCGAGAGCGCCACCCTGAGGCGATCGGGCGGGTGGTCTAGGGCAGCTTCGTGGGGCTGGCGCGGGTGGGGCGCCGGGGGGCCTTGGTGGCGTCTGTGACGTCACAGAGCTGCCGGCCGGCGTGGCGTCGGGGCAGGGCTGCTCCAAGCGGCGGCGGCGGCGGCTGAGGAGGAGGAGGAGGACGAGGAAGAGAAAGGGGAGCAGAAGGAGGAAGAGAAGGAGGAGGAGTCGGAAGAGAAGGAGGAGGAGGAGGAGGAGGGGGAGGAGGAAGCGGCGACGAGAGTGCGCTCGGGCGAGCCCGGTGCCGGCGTCTCGGGGCGGCCCGGGCTGTGCAGCGTTGGTGGTATAGTGGTGAGCATAGCTGCCTTCCAAGCAGTTGACCCGGGTTCGATTCCCGGCCAACGCAGCGGGCTGACCTTTTGCCGCGCTCCGCGGGCGGCCGGCCGGCCGGCCGGGGCCCTGTGAGGGAGAGCTGGGAGCAGGGAGCTCGGTGGCCCTAGCGGCTCTTCTTGTGTGTGCGAGAAGCAGGCGCGCAGTGTTCTGAGGGTGCTGCGAGCAGGAAGGACGGGAGGACACGTGGATTGCCAGGGGCGGCGTGTGGCTGGACTTGGAAAGGCCGGGTCTTGGCGCCAAGGTGGCGCCGAGCGGCTGCTATGGGTCGAGCAGGAGCAGCGGTAGAGCCCGACGCTCCCTGGTGGTCTAGTGGTTAGGATTCGGCGCTCTCACCGCCGCGGCCCGGGTTCGATTCCCGGTCAGGGAAGCCTTTCTTCTTCCTCTCTACCTCACACCGTCCACATCCCACTTTTAGGCCACGCTTGTTCCGCGGCCTCGGCGTCGCGCCCTGCCCGACAACAGCCGCCCGGTGCCCTGCACCTGCAGCCCAAGCCCTGCCAGGCAACGTCCACCCTCCCTGCCCGGCCAGACCTTTTGGCCGCCCTGGCGCGCGCCCACTCGAGGCCTTCGACGTCCCGTGTCTTCGTTTTCACACGCTTGCCTCAGCCCCAAACACGAATGGCCGGGGCGGCGCCTCTCCCCGCCGAGGCTGTGTCCACGAGCAAACGCCCCCGCCGGTGTTTGGACTCTCCAGCAGCACTGCTTCTCCCCCACGGCGACAGCGGCGGCGGCACCGACGGCGCTGTCACACGCGGTGCCTTCTGACAGCGCCGGATCCCCTGTGGAAAGGAGCACCGGTGGGCAGACGGGTGCTTCGCAACACCGCAGCAGGTTTCCTGAACGCCCTTGCCGGTGCCTTGGGGGTGGCTGACAGTGTGGGATGAAGGTGTTTGTGGCCGTGGTCGGTGGCCACCCCACGCGGGCTAGGGAACGGAGCAGAAGGAGCCCATGGAGAGAGGGCGGCGGTGGGCCGCGTGCTGGGAGGTGCGAGGAAGGACCTGGGGTGTCTGGCTGGAGCGCGGGCAGGAGCGAGAGGTGTTGGGCTGGCGGGGACCTGGCCCGGGAGAGCGGCTGGCCGCTCAGGCAGGGGCTCAGCAGAAGCTTGGTGTGGTGGGGGCACCTGGCCCGGCACGTGTGTGCGGGTGGGTCAGATCAGGGGGCGGGGTGGGCCTGGAGTAGGAGTGAGTCTGAGGAGCGCTGGCAGAAGTGAGACTTCCGGGCAGGACATTTGACAGTCGGGCCTGGGATACAAGGGGCAGGTGGCGGGGAGAGGGGTCCGAGCCTCCAGGCTGGGGGGAAGGGCGGGGTGTGTGAACGGGCTGTGGGGCGTGGAAGATGGTGGCAGAGGACCCCTTCGCGGTGGGGTGGCGGGTGAGCGCCCCAGACTGGTGTGCTGTGCGGCAAGGTGGTCAGGCCAAGCAATGGGTTGTTACTGGGGGCGGTGGGTAGGAGGCGGGCAAGAGAACAACAGAAACGGAGCGCGCCACAGGGGCTAGGCGGGGTCCGAATCGGGTGGGGGCATTCTACTGCCCCAGAGACACACATCACCTCTCATCGGGAGAAACCATCCAGTCTCAGGTGTGTGTGGTGGCGGGGGTCGGGGGAGGAGGGGTTGAGGTTGAAAGAGGCCAAGGGAGAGGTCCCGTCTGATCCAGCAATCCCACTCCTGGGTGCGTAGCCGGAAATGGCGAAACAAGAGTTCAGAAAGGCACAAGCACCTCCATGTTCACAGCGGCACTATTTGCGCTAGGCAAGACATGGAAAAAACCCAAGTGCCCGTCAACGGGTGGCCAGTACAAGAAGAGGTCGTATCTATGTAGTACGAGCTATCACTCAGCCATCAATAAAAAAGAATGAACTATTGCCATTTGCTGCCACAAGACTGCTCCCCGAGAATATTACGCTTCGTGAAGTATGTCCGACAGAGAAACACAAAGATACGTGGAATCTCAAAAGTACTACCACTGAATCTATGTGCGAAACAGAAACAGGCTCACAGACCTGGAAAACACAGTGATGGTTACCCGAGGGAAAAAGGAGGGCTGGAGGGATAAATTAGGAGCTCGATGAACCGATACACAGTACTTCATATAAAGGAGATAAGCAGCAAGGATTTACAGAATAACACAGGGACTGATATTCAATATCCTGCAATAACCTATACTGGAAATCAATCTGAAACAATATTAGACATGGAAAACAGTATCCCCTTTGCTGTACACCTGAAACTAACTCAATGTGGTTAATCAACTCTTCTTCCTAAACCACAAGTCCTAGTCCTTAAAAGTAAGTAAGTAAATAAATAAATATATAAATAAATAAATAGGAGGAACTGAACCATCAGATGATCCAGCAATCCCCGTCGTGGGTACGCAGCCGCCAAAGAGAAAAACTGTTGTTTGGAGAGATCCACGCACCCCCGTGTTTGTAGCTGCGCTACGTGCCACAGCCAAGACACAGAAAAAACCCATGTGCCCATCAGCAGTCGGCTGAGAGAAAAGGATGTGGTATATATGTACTGTGGAGTATTACTCAGCCATTTCAGAAAATGAAATATTGCCATTTGCCACAATAAGGATGGTCCTAGAGATTATTACACTTGGTGAAGTAAGTCTGACAGAGAAGCACAAAGATACGTGGAATCTAAAACGTAATAGAAAAGAATGTATGTGCAGAAGAGAAACAGACTCCCAGACGGAGAAAACACACTGATGGTTACCCGAGGAGAAAGGGAGGGGTGGAGACATAAATTAGGAGCTGCGATGAACAGATACACCGTACTTCACATAAAAGACATAAGCAGGGGGCTTCCCTGGTGGCGCAGTGGTTGAGAGTCCGCCTGCCGATGCAGGGGACACGGGTTCGTGCCCCGGTCCGGGAAGATCCCACATGCCGCGGAGCGGCTGGGCCCGTGAGCCATGGCCGCTGAGCCTGCGCGTCCGGAGCCTGTGCTCCGCAACGGGAGAGGCCACAGCAGTGAGAGGCCCGCGTACTGCAAAAACAAAACAAAACAAAACAAAACAAAAAAAACACATAAGCAACAAGGATTTCCAGTATAACACAGGGAACGATATTCAATATCGTGTAGTAAGCTATCATGGAAAGCAATCTGAAACGTTATTAGACATGGGAAACAGTATCTGCTTTGCTGTGCACCTGAAACTAACTCAATATTGTTAATCAAGTTTTCTTCCAAAATTACAGCTAGTCGTTCTTATAAGTAAGTAAGTAAATGAATAAATAAATATTAAATGCATAAATAAAAACAACACACTAAAGAAATAGGTGAAATAGGGGCTCTCATATGATCCAGCAATCCCCATCGTGGGTACACATCGGCAGAGGAGAGAAACTGTCATTTGAAGAGATCCATGCACCCCCATGTTCACAGCAGCACTACGGGCCACAGCCAAGACATGGACGAAACCCAAGTGCCCATCAACCGATGGCTGGCACGGGAAGACGTGATATATATGTACTGTGGAATATTACTCAGCCATACAAAAGAGTGAGATACTGCCATTTGCACCAAGAAGGAGGGACCTAGAGTATATTACACTTAGCGACGTAAGTCAGGCAGAGAAGCACAAAGATACGGGGACTCTAAAGAGTACTACAAACGAACGTATGTGCCAAAGAGAGAGAGACACACAGACATAGAAAACACACTGTTCGTTACCCAAGGGGAAAGTGTAGGGCAGGGGAAATTCCGGAGCTGTGATTAACAGAGAGGAAATACTATACATAAAGCACACAAGCAACAAGGATTTACCGTACAGCACAGGGAACTGTATTCATGTGTCGTGATGACGTATAACGGAAAATAACCTGGAAAAGGACATATAACTGAATCACTTTGCTGTACACCTGAAAGTAACACAATGTTTAAACCAACCATACTGCTACGAAAAGGAGAAGAAGACGAAGGGGAAAACAAGAGGGCAACGGGACAGAGGCAAGGGCAGGATCCTTGACAACGTAGGATTTGGAAAGGATCGGGGGGGGGGGGAAAGTGGCGAGATAGGAGGTGGGAGGGGGGTGTTTGTGGGAATAGGCAGGAGGCTGAGGTGGGGGTGCTGTCCCGAGGGCTGATGCTGTTGGTGGGAGCAGAGGTTCAGGGGAGGGGGTGGTGTTTGTCGTGCTGATGGTGCTGGTGGCAGTAGCGGTGGAGGAGCGGGCCGGTGTTGGAAACGTGTTTCTGTTGAGGGTCAAAACGTGAATCTAGAGTGTAGTCTGCGATGATAGTGTGGACTTCTTTGGAACTCCTCGTGCAAGTGAGCGCTTTTGGGACTCTCTAGGAAACTGGGATGTATCGCTCCCAGAGGTGGCGACTTGCTTGCTGCTGGTTGTGCAAAGATAGTATAATTTTCGGAGTGGGGGCAGAGTGAGGCAGAGAGCTTGGACACGTGGCGAAAGGTGAAGAGGTTGGGCTGTGCGGGTGCCAGTGTGGGGTGTTCCTTACGGTGACAAGCGGGACACAAGCGGGGTCGGGGTCAGGAAGAGAACAAGGACAAGGAAGGGGTCTGGGCGAAAGAGTGGCTGAGCCCGCGAGGTGTCAGGTCCTGGAGGCCTGGCTCCCGGGTGTGTGTGGGGTGGGGGCGTCTGCGTGGGAAGGACAGGGGCCGGGAAGGTACGGTGGTGAGCGAGCTGTTGCAGGACCGGTGCCTTGAGTGTGGCAGCTGGGAAACCCAGCTCCGCTTTGCGGCTGCGGGCACCAAAAGGGGACGCTGCGTCTGCATGGGCCGGGAATCGAACCCGGGCCTCCCGCGTGGCAGGCGAGAATTCTACCACTGAACCACCCATGCACCGATGGCCGCCGGCGCCCGCCGCTGCCCCAGCGGCGCTCGCCGCCAACCGCCGGACCCTGGTCACTGCTCGCCCCGTGGGCATGGGCTCCATTTGAGCAGGAGGCCGACGGGCCACCTGAATGAGAGGCTCCGGGCACTCTGGCGACCCCAGGGCGCGAGGCGGTCGGAAGCACCGATGGATGGAGGGACGCAGGCGGGCTCGGCCTGTCCTGCGCTTTCTCTGCCGTCCACGGAGCCGCGAGACTGCCGGTGTCGCCAGAGGAAGCCAGGAGGCGAACCGGCCTGGCCCGCGCCCGAATCCCACTCAGGGCAGGCGAGGCGGGGCCGCTGCGGCTGAGCAGCGACGTTCCTCTCAGCCCCCGCCCGGCTCCGACGCAGGCAGGCAGGCAGGTGTGGTCCGGCCAGGGTCCCAAGGCGAAAAAGCACCGAGGGCACGCACCACAAGGCAGTCAGGACGCTATCGGCGGCCACCTCGCTGTGGCTGTGGAGGGAATGGAATGGGCAGGCAGGCCGTTGGGTCTGGCGGGAAGGACAGGATGTTGGAAAGAGGGAGAGCTGCTGCTGGCGGAAGTGGAAGGAAGGCTGTGAGAACGAGTCCGCTGTTCACCAGGCAGAAGTCGGAGGGCGGGCGAGGCGTGGAGGGCTTTCCACACGCGGCCGTTCTGCGTGTGGCGGTGGGGGCGGGGTGTCGTGAGGGAGTGGGAGTGGCGGGGAGGGGCGAAGGCAGGCAGGCAGGCAGGCAGGAAGACCAGCAGCAGCAGCCGCCAGCAGGTGAGGAAAGATGTGCTGCGAAAGACTGAAGGGCTTCCCGGTGTGGGTGCAGGTAGGAGGGGCGTAGGAGCTGGCGGGGAGGGCGTTTTTCCGGAAAGCCCGTGGCCGGAGGGTTCGTAGCGGGCCGTTTCTGCCAGGCCCGCGGCCGTGGCTGAGAAGGTCCCGCGTCTGAGAGGCGTGGATGTCCGGGCCGCAGTTTGGAGAGGCGGCAAGAGTGCAAGGCGCGAACGGACTGGAAGGCAGTAAAGCGCTGCCATAGGGCCGGGTGCGTCTGTCGGGCGGGCCAAAAGGCTGGCTTGTCAGGAGTGGGATTCGAACCCACGCCTCCAGGGGAGACTGCGACCTGAACGCAGCGCCTTAGACCGCTCGGCCATCCTGACGGCGGGCCTGGGCGTGCGCGTGGCCGCTCGGCTGGCTGGGACCCGACGCGACGCGCAGCCCGGTGCCCTTGGCGGGACGCGGTGCTCCGCGCCAGGCGCGCGGCCGTGTGGGGGAGCGACGGAGCGGGCGCGCGGCGGCCGACGGGGAGCAAGGCCAGACGACGCGCCTGGCTCCGCCGCGCTGGCGCCCTCGCCCAGCCCTGGCCCCGGACGGAGCCGGGCCGCGTCTTGCCAGCCCCTGCCGCCGGCCCCCACCCGCGCCTCTCCTCGCCGGCCATGGCCAGGCGCGCGCCCACCCCCTCCTCGCAGCCTTGCTTTCGGTCTCGGGCCCCCTCCTCCCGGCGCGATCCCTGCGTCGGAGGCAATAGGCAGCGCGCACTGGGAGCTTTCAGCGCCACTTGGGTCCGGGTCCCTGTCGGGTCGGGGGCTGCTGCTTTGGAGGACGCGGTTGGTGTGGCGTTGGGTCGGCTCGGGCACGTGCCGGGCGCCCGTGGTGGGCAGGGGGCCGGAGGGCGGGGGGAGGCGTCGGCCGGCAGCCCGAGAGCGTCCGGGCGCGGGGGCGGTGGCCGCCGTCCTCGTTAGTATAGTGGTGAGTATCCCCGCCTGTCACGCGGGAGACCGGGGTTCGATTCCCCGACGGGGAGGCAACACGCCCCCTTTTGGTGGCTGGCGCCGCTCTCTGTCCCGCCGCCTATCTCCCAAGGACCCTGCTTGTCCGCCCTGTGCCCTCCGTCCTCCAGCGAGGCGCAGGGCCCCAGCGCGTGCCCAGCCTGCCCACCCTCGACCCCCTCCAGCCCTCCAACCCTCCAGCCCTTCCTCGTCGCCGGGCACTCGGTCGCCACGGCCGAGCGACGGCCTCCTCTGGACACCACAAGCTCTCGATGACGTTGCGGCCCGCCCAAAGTGGCTGTCTCCGTGGGCTCCTTGCGTCGCGACGCAAGGCTGCGCAGCTATGCACAGCTGCATAGGTGCCCAGCTGCCGGGACGGGTGGGAGGCGGATGAGTGCCGTCCCCTGTCGGTGCGGGAAGTGGCCTGGCCAGGCGCCGGGTGGAGAAGGGCTTTGGCGAGCCGGGGTGCTGGAAGATGCGTGCGCCGGGGGCGGGGGCGGGCCGCGGCGTGGAGCCGAGGGACCTGGAGCAGCAAGGCAGCGAGAGCGCCACCCTGAGGCGATCGGGCGGGTGGTCTAGGGCAGCTTCGTGGGGCTGGCGCGGGTGGGGCGCCGGGGGGCCTTGGTGGCGTCTGTGACGTCACAGAGCTGCCGGCCGGCGTGGCGTCGGGGCAGGGCTGCTCCAAGCGGCGGCGGCGGCGGCTGAGGAGGAGGAGGAGGACGAGGAAGAGAAAGGGGAGCAGAAGGAGGAAGAGAAGGAGGAGGAGTCGGAAGAGAAGGAGGAGGAGGAGGAGGAGGGGGAGGAGGAAGCGGCGACGAGAGTGCGCTCGGGCGAGCCCGGTGCCGGCGTCTCGGGGCGGCCCGGGCTGTGCAGCGTTGGTGGTATAGTGGTGAGCATAGCTGCCTTCCAAGCAGTTGACCCGGGTTCGATTCCCGGCCAACGCAGCGGGCTGACCTTTTGCCGCGCTCCGCGGGCGGCCGGCCGGCCGGCCGGGGCCCTGTGAGGGAGAGCTGGGAGCAGGGAGCTCGGTGGCCCTAGCGGCTCTTCTTGTGTGTGCGAGAAGCAGGCGCGCAGTGTTCTGAGGGTGCTGCGAGCAGGAAGGACGGGAGGACACGTGGATTGCCAGGGGCGGCGTGTGGCTGGACTTGGAAAGGCCGGGTCTTGGCGCCAAGGTGGCGCCGAGCGGCTGCTATGGGTCGAGCAGGAGCAGCGGTAGAGCCCGACGCTCCCTGGTGGTCTAGTGGTTAGGATTCGGCGCTCTCACCGCCGCGGCCCGGGTTCGATTCCCGGTCAGGGAAGCCTTTCTTCTTCCTCTCTACCTCACACCGTCCACATCCCACTTTTAGGCCACGCTTGTTCCGCGGCCTCGGCGTCGCGCCCTGCCCGACAACAGCCGCCCGGTGCCCTGCACCTGCAGCCCAAGCCCTGCCAGGCAACGTCCACCCTCCCTGCCCGGCCAGACCTTTTGGCCGCCCTGGCGCGCGCCCACTCGAGGCCTTCGACGTCCCGTGTCTTCGTTTTCACACGCTTGCCTCAGCCCCAAACACGAATGGCCGGGGCGGCGCCTCTCCCCGCCGAGGCTGTGTCCACGAGCAAACGCCCCCGCCGGTGTTTGGACTCTCCAGCAGCACTGCTTCTCCCCCACGGCGACAGCGGCGGCGGCACCGACGGCGCTGTCACACGCGGTGCCTTCTGACAGCGCCGGATCCCCTGTGGAAAGGAGCACCGGTGGGCAGACGGGTGCTTCGCAACACCGCAGCAGGTTTCCTGAACGCCCTTGCCGGTGCCTTGGGGGTGGCTGACAGTGTGGGATGAAGGTGTTTGTGGCCGTGGTCGGTGGCCACCCCACGCGGGCTAGGGAACGGAGCAGAAGGAGCCCATGGAGAGAGGGCGGCGGTGGGCCGCGTGCTGGGAGGTGCGAGGAAGGACCTGGGGTGTCTGGCTGGAGCGCGGGCAGGAGCGAGAGGTGTTGGGCTGGCGGGGACCTGGCCCGGGAGAGCGGCTGGCCGCTCAGGCAGGGGCTCAGCAGAAGCTTGGTGTGGTGGGGGCACCTGGCCCGGCACGTGTGTGCGGGTGGGTCAGATCAGGGGGCGGGGTGGGCCTGGAGTAGGAGTGAGTCTGAGGAGCGCTGGCAGAAGTGAGACTTCCGGGCAGGACATTTGACAGTCGGGCCTGGGATACAAGGGGCAGGTGGCGGGGAGAGGGGTCCGAGCCTCCAGGCTGGGGGGAAGGGCGGGGTGTGTGAACGGGCTGTGGGGCGTGGAAGATGGTGGCAGAGGACCCCTTCGCGGTGGGGTGGCGGGTGAGCGCCCCAGACTGGTGTGCTGTGCGGCAAGGTGGTCAGGCCAAGCAATGGGTTGTTACTGGGGGCGGTGGGTAGGAGGCGGGCAAGAGAACAACAGAAACGGAGCGCGCCACAGGGGCTAGGCGGGGTCCGAATCGGGTGGGGGCATTCTACTGCCCCAGAGACACACATCACCTCTCATCGGGAGAAACCATCCAGTCTCAGGTGTGTGTGGTGGCGGGGGTCGGGGGAGGAGGGGTTGAGGTTGAAAGAGGCCAAGGGAGAGGTCCCGTCTGATCCAGCAATCCCACTCCTGGGTGCGTAGCCGGAAATGGCGAAACAAGAGTTCAGAAAGGCACAAGCACCTCCATGTTCACAGCGGCACTATTTGCGCTAGGCAAGACATGGAAAAAACCCAAGTGCCCGTCAACGGGTGGCCAGTACAAGAAGAGGTCGTATCTATGTAGTACGAGCTATCACTCAGCCATCAATAAAAAAGAATGAACTATTGCCATTTGCTGCCACAAGACTGCTCCCCGAGAATATTACGCTTCGTGAAGTATGTCCGACAGAGAAACACAAAGATACGTGGAATCTCAAAAGTACTACCACTGAATCTATGTGCGAAACAGAAACAGGCTCACAGACCTGGAAAACACAGTGATGGTTACCCGAGGGAAAAAGGAGGGCTGGAGGGATAAATTAGGAGCTCGATGAACCGATACACAGTACTTCATATAAAGGAGATAAGCAGCAAGGATTTACAGAATAACACAGGGACTGATATTCAATATCCTGCAATAACCTATACTGGAAATCAATCTGAAACAATATTAGACATGGAAAACAGTATCCCCTTTGCTGTACACCTGAAACTAACTCAATGTGGTTAATCAACTCTTCTTCCTAAACCACAAGTCCTAGTCCTTAAAAGTAAGTAAGTAAATAAATAAATATATAAATAAATAAATAGGAGGAACTGAACCATCAGATGATCCAGCAATCCCCGTCGTGGGTACGCAGCCGCCAAAGAGAAAAACTGTTGTTTGGAGAGATCCACGCACCCCCGTGTTTGTAGCTGCGCTACGTGCCACAGCCAAGACACAGAAAAAACCCATGTGCCCATCAGCAGTCGGCTGAGAGAAAAGGATGTGGTATATATGTACTGTGGAGTATTACTCAGCCATTTCAGAAAATGAAATATTGCCATTTGCCACAATAAGGATGGTCCTAGAGATTATTACACTTGGTGAAGTAAGTCTGACAGAGAAGCACAAAGATACGTGGAATCTAAAACGTAATAGAAAAGAATGTATGTGCAGAAGAGAAACAGACTCCCAGACGGAGAAAACACACTGATGGTTACCCGAGGAGAAAGGGAGGGGTGGAGACATAAATTAGGAGCTGCGATGAACAGATACACCGTACTTCACATAAAAGACATAAGCAGGGGGCTTCCCTGGTGGCGCAGTGGTTGAGAGTCCGCCTGCCGATGCAGGGGACACGGGTTCGTGCCCCGGTCCGGGAAGATCCCACATGCCGCGGAGCGGCTGGGCCCGTGAGCCATGGCCGCTGAGCCTGCGCGTCCGGAGCCTGTGCTCCGCAACGGGAGAGGCCACAGCAGTGAGAGGCCCGCGTACTGCAAAAACAAAACAAAACAAACAAACAAAAAAAAACACATAAGCAACAAGGATTTCCAGTATAACACAGGGAACGATATTCAATATCGTGTAGTAAGCTATCATGGAAAGCAATCTGAAACGTTATTAGACATGGGAAACAGTATCTGCTTTGCTGTGCACCTGAAACTAACTCAATATTGTTAATCAAGTTTTCTTCCAAAATTACAGCTAGTCGTTCTTATAAGTAAGTAAGTAAATGAATAAATAAATATTAAATGCATAAATAAAAACAACACACTAAAGAAATAGGTGAAATAGGGGCTCTCATATGATCCAGCAATCCCCATCGTGGGTACACATCGGCAGAGGAGAGAAACTGTCATTTGAAGAGATCCATGCACCCCCATGTTCACAGCAGCACTACGGGCCACAGCCAAGACATGGACGAAACCCAAGTGCCCATCAACCGATGGCTGGCACGGGAAGACGTGATATATATGTACTGTGGAATATTACTCAGCCATACAAAAGAGTGAGATACTGCCATTTGCACCAAGAAGGAGGGACCTAGAGTATATTACACTTAGCGACGTAAGTCAGGCAGAGAAGCACAAAGATACGGGGACTCTAAAGAGTACTACAAACGAACGTATGTGCCAAAGAGAGAGAGACACACAGACATAGAAAACACACTGTTCGTTGCCCAAGGGGAAAGTGTAGGGCAGGGGAAATTCCGGAGCTGTGATTAACAGAGAGGAAATACTATACATAAAGCACACAAGCAACAAGGATTTACCGTACAGCACAGGGAACTGTATTCATGTGTCGTGATGACGTATAACGGAAAATAACCTGGAAAAGGACATATAACTGAATCACTTTGCTGTACACCTGAAAGTAACACAATGTTTAAACCAACCATACTGCTACGAAAAGGAGAAGAAGACGAAGGGGAAAACAAGAGGGCAACGGGACAGAGGCAAGGGCAGGATCCTTGACAACGTAGGATTTGGAAAGGATGGGGGGGGGGGAAAGTGGCGAGATAGGAGGTGGGAGGGGGGTGTTTGTGGGAATAGGCAGGAGGCTGAGGTGGGGGTGCTGTCCCGAGGGCTGATGCTGTTGGTGGGAGCAGAGGTTCAGGGGAGGGGGTGGTGTTTGTCGTGCTGATGGTGCTGGTGGCAGTAGCGGTGGAGGAGCGGGCCGGTGTTGGAAACGTGTTTCTGTTGAGGGTCAAAACGTGAATCTAGAGTGTAGTCTGCGATGATAGTGTGGACTTCTTTGGAACTCCTCGTGCAAGTGAGCGCTTTTGGGACTCTCTAGGAAACTGGGATGTATCGCTCCCAGAGGTGGCGACTTGCTTGCTGCTGGTTGTGCAAAGATAGTATAATTTTCGGAGTGGGGGCAGAGTGAGGCAGAGAGCTTGGACACGTGGCGAAAGGTGAAGAGGTTGGGCTGTGCGGGTGCCAGTGTGGGGTGTTCCTTACGGTGACAAGCGGGACACAAGCGGGGTCGGGGTCAGGAAGAGAACAAGGACAAGGAAGGGGTCTGGGCGAAAGAGTGGCTGAGCCCGCGAGGTGTCAGGTCCTGGAGGCCTGGCTCCCGGGTGTGTGTGGGGTGGGGGCGTCTGCGTGGGAAGGACAGGGGCCGGGAAGGTACGGTGGTGAGCGAGCTGTTGCAGGACCGGTGCCTTGAGTGTGGCAGCTGGGAAACCCAGCTCCGCTTTGCGGCTGCGGGCACCAAAAGGGGACGCTGCGTCTGCATGGGCCGGGAATCGAACCCGGGCCTCCCGCGTGGCAGGCGAGAATTCTACCACTGAACCACCCATGCACCGATGGCCGCCGGCGCCCGCCGCTGCCCCAGCGGCGCTCGCCGCCAACCGCCGGACCCTGGTCACTGCTCGCCCCGTGGGCATGGGCTCCATTTGAGCAGGAGGCCGACGGGCCACCTGAATGAGAGGCTCCGGGCACTCTGGCGACCCCAGGGCGCGAGGCGGTCGGAAGCACCGATGGATGGAGGGACGCAGGCGGGCTCGGCCTGTCCTGCGCTTTCTCTGCCGTCCACGGAGCCGCGAGACTGCCGGTGTCGCCAGAGGAAGCCAGGAGGCGAACCGGCCTGGCCCGCGCCCGAATCCCACTCAGGGCAGGCGAGGCGGGGCCGCTGCGGCTGAGCAGCGACGTTCCTCTCAGCCCCCGCCCGGCTCCGACGCAGGCAGGCAGGCAGGTGTGGTCCGGCCAGGGTCCCAAGGCGAAAAAGCACCGAGGGCACGCACCACAAGGCAGTCAGGACGCTATCGGCGGCCACCTCGCTGTGGCTGTGGAGGGAATGGAATGGGCAGGCAGGCCGTTGGGTCTGGCGGGAAGGACAGGATGTTGGAAAGAGGGAGAGCTGCTGCTGGCGGAAGTGGAAGGAAGGCTGTGAGAACGAGTCCGCTGTTCACCAGGCAGAAGTCGGAGGGCGGGCGAGGCGTGGAGGGCTTTCCACACGCGGCCGTTCTGCGTGTGGCGGTGGGGGCGGGGTGTCGTGAGGGAGTGGGAGTGGCGGGGAGGGGCGAAGGCAGGCAGGCAGGCAGGCAGGAAGACCAGCAGCAGCAGCCGCCAGCAGGTGAGGAAAGATGTGCTGCGAAAGACTGAAGGGCTTCCCGGTGTGGGTGCAGGTAGGAGGGGCGTAGGAGCTGGCGGGGAGGGCGTTTTTCCGGAAAGCCCGTGGCCGGAGGGTTCGTAGCGGGCCGTTTCTGCCAGGCCCGCGGCCGTGGCTGAGAAGGTCCCGCGTCTGAGAGGCGTGGATGTCCGGGCCGCAGTTTGGAGAGGCGGCAAGAGTGCAAGGCGCGAACGGACTGGAAGGCAGTAAAGCGCTGCCATAGGGCCGGGTGCGTCTGTCGGGCGGGCCAAAAGGCTGGCTTGTCAGGAGTGGGATTCGAACCCACGCCTCCAGGGGAGACTGCGACCTGAACGCAGCGCCTTAGACCGCTCGGCCATCCTGACGGCGGGCCTGGGCGTGCGCGTGGCCGCTCGGCTGGCTGGGACCCGACGCGACGCGCAGCCCGGTGCCCTTGGCGGGACGCGGTGCTCCGCGCCAGGCGCGCGGCCGTGTGGGGGAGCGACGGAGCGGGCGCGCGGCGGCCGACGGGGAGCAAGGCCAGACGACGCGCCTGGCTCCGCCGCGCTGGCGCCCTCGCCCAGCCCTGGCCCCGGACGGAGCCGGGCCGCGTCTTGCCAGCCCCTGCCGCCGGCCCCCACCCGCGCCTCTCCTCGCCGGCCATGGCCAGGCGCGCGCCCACCCCCTCCTCGCAGCCTTGCTTTCGGTCTCGGGCCCCCTCCTCCCGGCGCGATCCCTGCGTCGGAGGCAATAGGCAGCGCGCACTGGGAGCTTTCAGCGCCACTTGGGTCCGGGTCCCTGTCGGGTCGGGGGCTGCTGCTTTGGAGGACGCGGTTGGTGTGGCGTTGGGTCGGCTCGGGCACGTGCCGGGCGCCCGTGGTGGGCAGGGGGCCGGAGGGCGGGGGGAGGCGTCGGCCGGCAGCCCGAGAGCGTCCGGGCGCGGGGGCGGTGGCCGCCGTCCTCGTTAGTATAGTGGTGAGTATCCCCGCCTGTCACGCGGGAGACCGGGGTTCGATTCCCCGACGGGGAGGCAACACGCCCCCTTTTGGTGGCTGGCGCCGCTCTCTGTCCCGCCGCCTATCTCCCAAGGACCCTGCTTGTCCGCCCTGTGCCCTCCGTCCTCCAGCGAGGCGCAGGGCCCCAGCGCGTGCCCAGCCTGCCCACCCTCGACCCCCTCCAGCCCTCCAGCCCTCCAGCCCTTCCTCGTCGCCGGGCACTCGGTCGCCACGGCCGAGCGACGGCCTCCTCTGGACACCACAAGCTCTCGATGACGTTGCGGCCCGCCCAAAGTGGCTGTCTCCGTGGGCTCCTTGCGTCGCGACGCAAGGCTGCGCAGCTATGCACAGCTGCATAGGTGCCCAGCTGCCGGGACGGGTGGGAGGCGGATGAGTGCCGTCCCCTGTCGGTGCGGGAAGTGGCCTGGCCAGGCGCCGGGTGGAGAAGGGCTTTGGCGAGCCGGGGTGCTGGAAGATGCGTGCGCCGGGGGCGGGGGCGGGCCGCGGCGTGGAGCCGAGGGACCTGGAGCAGCAAGGCAGCGAGAGCGCCACCCTGAGGCGATCGGGCGGGTGGTCTAGGGCAGCTTCGTGGGGCTGGCGCGGGTGGGGCGCCGGGGGGCCTTGGTGGCGTCTGTGACGTCACAGAGCTGCCGGCCGGCGTGGCGTCGGGGCAGGGCTGCTCCAAGCGGCGGCGGCGGCGGCTGAGGAGGAGGAGGAGGACGAGGAAGAGAAAGGGGAGCAGAAGGAGGAAGAGAAGGAGGAGGAGTCGGAAGAGAAGGAGGAGGAGGAGGAGGAGGGGGAGGAGGAAGCGGCGACGAGAGTGCGCTCGGGCGAGCCCGGTGCCGGCGTCTCGGGGCGGCCCGGGCTGTGCAGCGTTGGTGGTATAGTGGTGAGCATAGCTGCCTTCCAAGCAGTTGACCCGGGTTCGATTCCCGGCCAACGCAGCGGGCTGACCTTTTGCCGCGCTCCGCGGGCGGCCGGCCGGCCGGCCGGGGCCCTGTGAGGGAGAGCTGGGAGCAGGGAGCTCAGTGGCCCTAGCGGCTCTTCTTGTGTGTGCGAGAAGCAGGCGCGCAGTGTTCTGAGGGTGCTGCGAGCAGGAAGGACGGGAGGACACGTGGATTGCCAGGGGCGGCGTGTGGCTGGACTTGGAAAGGCCGGGTCTTGGCGCCAAGGTGGCGCCGAGCGGCTGCTATGGGTCGAGCAGGAGCAGCGGTAGAGCCCGACGCTCCCTGGTGGTCTAGTGGTTAGGATTCGGCGCTCTCACCGCCGCGGCCCGGGTTCGATTCCCGGTCAGGGAAGCCTTTCTTCTTCCTCTCTACCTCACACCGTCCACATCCCACTTTTAGGCCACGCTTGTTCCGCGGCCTCGGCGTCGCGCCCTGCCCGACAACAGCCGCCCGGTGCCCTGCACCTGCAGCCCAAGCCCTGCCAGGCAACGTCCACCCTCCCTGCCCGGCCAGACCTTTTGGCCGCCCTGGCGCGCGCCCACTCGAGGCCTTCGACGTCCCGTGTCTTCGTTTTCACACGCTTGCCTCAGCCCCAAACACGAATGGCCGGGGCGGCGCCTCTCCCCGCCGAGGCTGTGTCCACGAGCAAACGCCCCCGCCGGTGTTTGGACTCTCCAGCAGCACTGCTTCTCCCCCACGGCGACAGCGGCGGCGGCACCGACGGCGCTGTCACACGCGGTGCCTTCTGACAGCGCCGGATCCCCTGTGGAAAGGAGCACCGGTGGGCAGACGGGTGCTTCGCAACACCGCAGCAGGTTTCCTGAACGCCCTTGCCGGTGCCTTGGGGGTGGCTGACAGTGTGGGATGAAGGTGTTTGTGGCCGTGGTCGGTGGCCACCCCACGCGGGCTAGGGAACGGAGCAGAAGGAGCCCATGGAGAGAGGGCGGCGGTGGGCCGCGTGCTGGGAGGTGCGAGGAAGGACCTGGGGTGTCTGGCTGGAGCGCGGGCAGGAGCGAGAGGTGTTGGGCTGGCGGGGACCTGGCCCGGGAGAGCGGCTGGCCGCTCAGGCAGGGGCTCAGCAGAAGCTTGGTGTGGTGGGGGCACCTGGCCCGGCACGTGTGTGCGGGTGGGTCAGATCAGGGGGCGGGGTGGGCCTGGAGTAGGAGTGAGTCTGAGGAGCGCTGGCAGAAGTGAGACTTCCGGGCAGGACATTTGACAGTCGGGCCTGGGATACAAGGGGCAGGTGGCGGGGAGAGGGGTCCGAGCCTCCAGGCTGGGGGGAAGGGCGGGGTGTGTGAACGGGCTGTGGGGCGTGGAAGATGGTGGCAGAGGACCCCTTCGCGGTGGGGTGGCGGGTGAGCGCCCCAGACTGGTGTGCTGTGCGGCAAGGTGGTCAGGCCAAGCAATGGGTTGTTACTGGGGGCGGTGGGTAGGAGGCGGGCAAGAGAACAACAGAAACGGAGCGCGCCACAGGGGCTAGGCGGGGTCCGAATCGGGTGGGGGCATTCTACTGCCCCAGAGACACACATCACCTCTCATCGGGAGAAACCATCCAGTCTCAGGTGTGTGTGGTGGCGGGGGTCGGGGGAGGAGGGGTTGAGGTTGAAAGAGGCCAAGGGAGAGGTCCCGTCTGATCCAGCAATCCCACTCCTGGGTGCGTAGCCGGAAATGGCAAAACAAGAGTTCAGAAAGGCACAAGCACCTCCATGTTCACAGCGGCACTATTTGCGCTAGGCAAGACATGGAAAAAACCCAAGTGCCCGTCAACGGGTGGCCAGTACAAGAAGAGGTCGTATCTATGTAGTACGAGCTATCACTCAGCCATCAATAAAAAAGAATGAACTATTGCCATTTGCTGCCACAAGACTGCTCCCCGAGAATATTACGCTTCGTGAAGTATGTCCGACAGAGAAACACAAAGATACGTGGAATCTCAAAAGTACTACCACTGAATCTATGTGCGAAACAGAAACAGGCTCACAGACCTGGAAAACACAGTGATGGTTACCCGAGGGAAAAAGGAGGGCTGGAGGGATAAATTAGGAGCTCGATGAACCGATACACAGTACTTCATATAAAGGAGATAAGCAGCAAGGATTTACAGAATAACACAGGGACTGATATTCAATATCCTGCAATAACCTATACTGGAAATCAATCTGAAACAATATTAGACATGGAAAACAGTATCCCCTTTGCTGTACACCTGAAACTAACTCAATGTGGTTAATCAACTCTTCTTCCTAAACCACAAGTCCTAGTCCTTAAAAGTAAGTAAGTAAATAAATAAATATATAAATAAATAAATAGGAGGAACTGAACCATCAGATGATCCAGCAATCCCCGTCGTGGGTACGCAGCCGCCAAAGAGAAAAACTGTTGTTTGGAGAGATCCACGCACCCCCGTGTTTGTAGCTGCGCTACGTGCCACAGCCAAGACACAGAAAAAACCCATGTGCCCATCAGCAGTCGGCTGAGAGAAAAGGATGTGGTATATATGTACTGTGGAGTATTACTCAGCCATTTCAGAAAATGAAATATTGCCATTTGCCACAATAAGGATGGTCCTAGAGATTATTACACTTGGTGAAGTAAGTCTGACAGAGAAGCACAAAGATACGTGGAATCTAAAACGTAATAGAAAAGAATGTATGTGCAGAAGAGAAACAGACTCCCAGACGGAGAAAACACACTGATGGTTACCCGAGGAGAAAGGGAGGGGTGGAGACATAAATTAGGAGCTGCGATGAACAGATACACCGTACTTCACATAAAAGACATAAGCAGGGGGCTTCCCTGGTGGCGCAGTGGTTGAGAGTCCGCCTGCCGATGCAGGGGACACGGGTTCGTGCCCCGGTCCGGGAAGATCCCACATGCCGCGGAGCGGCTGGGCCCGTGAGCCATGGCCGCTGAGCCTGCGCGTCCGGAGCCTGTGCTCCGCAACGGGAGAGGCCACAGCAGTGAGAGGCCCGCGTACTGCAAAAACAAAACAAAACAAACAAACAAAAAAAAACACATAAGCAACAAGGATTTCCAGTATAACACAGGGAACGATATTCAATATCGTGTAGTAAGCTATCATGGAAAGCAATCTGAAACGTTATTAGACATGGGAAACAGTATCTGCTTTGCTGTGCACCTGAAACTAACTCAATATTGTTAATCAAGTTTTCTTCCAAAATTACAGCTAGTCGTTCTTATAAGTAAGTAAGTAAATGAATAAATAAATATTAAATGCATAAATAAAAACAACACACTAAAGAAATAGGTGAAATAGGGGCTCTCATATGATCCAGCAATCCCCATCGTGGGTACACATCGGCAGAGGAGAGAAACTGTCATTTGAAGAGATCCATGCACCCCCATGTTCACAGCAGCACTACGGGCCACAGCCAAGACATGGACGAAACCCAAGTGCCCATCAACCGATGGCTGGCACGGGAAGACGTGATATATATGTACTGTGGAATATTACTCAGCCATACAAAAGAGTGAGATACTGCCATTTGCACCAAGAAGGAGGGACCTAGAGTATATTACACTTAGCGACGTAAGTCAGGCAGAGAAGCACAAAGATACGGGGACTCTAAAGAGTACTACAAACGAACGTATGTGCCAAAGAGAGAGAGACACACAGACATAGAAAACACACTGTTCGTTGCCCAAGGGGAAAGTGTAGGGCAGGGGAAATTCCGGAGCTGTGATTAACAGAGAGGAAATACTATACATAAAGCACACAAGCAACAAGGATTTACCGTACAGCACAGGGAACTGTATTCATGTGTCGTGATGACGTATAACGGAAAATAACCTGGAAAAGGACATATAACTGAATCACTTTGCTGTACACCTGAAAGTAACACAATGTTTAAACCAACCATACTGCTACGAAAAGGAGAAGAAGACGAAGGGGAAAACAAGAGGGCAACGGGACAGAGGCAAGGGCAGGATCCTTGACAACGTAGGATTTGGAAAGGATGGGGGGGGGGGAAAGTGGCGAGATAGGAGGTGGGAGGGGGGTGTTTGTGGGAATAGGCAGGAGGCTGAGGTGGGGGTGCTGTCCCGAGGGCTGATGCTGTTGGTGGGAGCAGAGGTTCAGGGGAGGGGGTGGTGTTTGTCGTGCTGATGGTGCTGGTGGCAGTAGCGGTGGAGGAGCGGGCCGGTGTTGGAAACGTGTTTCTGTTGAGGGTCAAAACGTGAATCTAGAGTGTAGTCTGCGATGATAGTGTGGACTTCTTTGGAACTCCTCGTGCAAGTGAGCGCTTTTGGGACTCTCTAGGAAACTGGGATGTATCGCTCCCAGAGGTGGCGACTTGCTTGCTGCTGGTTGTGCAAAGATAGTATAATTTTCGGAGTGGGGGCAGAGTGAGGCAGAGAGCTTGGACACGTGGCGAAAGGTGAAGAGGTTGGGCTGTGCGGGTGCCAGTGTGGGGTGTTCCTTACGGTGACAAGCGGGACACAAGCGGGGTCGGGGTCAGGAAGAGAACAAGGACAAGGAAGGGGTCTGGGCGAAAGAGTGGCTGAGCCCGCGAGGTGTCAGGTCCTGGAGGCCTGGCTCCCGGGTGTGTGTGGGGTGGGGGCGTCTGCGTGGGAAGGACAGGGGCCGGGAAGGTACGGTGGTGAGCGAGCTGTTGCAGGACCGGTGCCTTGAGTGTGGCAGCTGGGAAACCCAGCTCCGCTTTGCGGCTGCGGGCACCAAAAGGGGACGCTGCGTCTGCATGGGCCGGGAATCGAACCCGGGCCTCCCGCGTGGCAGGCGAGAATTCTACCACTGAACCACCCATGCACCGATGGCCGCCGGCGCCCGCCGCTGCCCCAGCGGCGCTCGCCGCCAACCGCCGGACCCTGGTCACTGCTCGCCCCGTGGGCATGGGCTCCATTTGAGCAGGAGGCCGACGGGCCACCTGAATGAGAGGCTCCGGGCACTCTGGCGACCCCAGGGCGCGAGGCGGTCGGAAGCACCGATGGATGGAGGGACGCAGGCGGGCTCGGCCTGTCCTGCGCTTTCTCTGCCGTCCACGGAGCCGCGAGACTGCCGGTGTCGCCAGAGGAAGCCAGGAGGCGAACCGGCCTGGCCCGCGCCCGAATCCCACTCAGGGCAGGCGAGGCGGGGCCGCTGCGGCTGAGCAGCGACGTTCCTCTCAGCCCCCGCCCGGCTCCGACGCAGGCAGGCAGGCAGGTGTGGTCCGGCCAGGGTCCCAAGGCGAAAAAGCACCGAGGGCACGCACCACAAGGCAGTCAGGACGCTATCGGCGGCCACCTCGCTGTGGCTGTGGAGGGAATGGAATGGGCAGGCAGGCCGTTGGGTCTGGCGGGAAGGACAGGATGTTGGAAAGAGGGAGAGCTGCTGCTGGCGGAAGTGGAAGGAAGGCTGTGAGAACGAGTCCGCTGTTCACCAGGCAGAAGTCGGAGGGCGGGCGAGGCGTGGAGGGCTTTCCACACGCGGCCGTTCTGCGTGTGGCGGTGGGGGCGGGGTGTCGTGAGGGAGTGGGAGTGGCGGGGAGGGGCGAAGGCAGGCAGGCAGGCAGGCAGGAAGACCAGCAGCAGCAGCCGCCAGCAGGTGAGGAAAGATGTGCTGCGAAAGACTGAAGGGCTTCCCGGTGTGGGTGCAGGTAGGAGGGGCGTAGGAGCTGGCGGGGAGGGCGTTTTTCCGGAAAGCCCGTGGCCGGAGGGTTCGTAGCGGGCCGTTTCTGCCAGGCCCGCGGCCGTGGCTGAGAAGGTCCCGCGTCTGAGAGGCGTGGATGTCCGGGCCGCAGTTTGGAGAGGCGGCAAGAGTGCAAGGCGCGAACGGACTGGAAGGCAGTAAAGCGCTGCCATAGGGCCGGGTGCGTCTGTCGGGCGGGCCAAAAGGCTGGCTTGTCAGGAGTGGGATTCGAACCCACGCCTCCAGGGGAGACTGCGACCTGAACGCAGCGCCTTAGACCGCTCGGCCATCCTGACGGCGGGCCTGGGCGTGCGCGTGGCCGCTCGGCTGGCTGGGACCCGACGCGACGCGCAGCCCGGTGCCCTTGGCGGGACGCGGTGCTCCGCGCCAGGCGCGCGGCCGTGTGGGGGAGCGACGGAGCGGGCGCGCGGCGGCCGACGGGGAGCAAGGCCAGACGACGCGCCTGGCTCCGCCGCGCTGGCGCCCTCGCCCAGCCCTGGCCCCGGACGGAGCCGGGCCGCGTCTTGCCAGCCCCTGCCGCCGGCCCCCACCCGCGCCTCTCCTCGCCGGCCATGGCCAGGCGCGCGCCCACCCCCTCCTCGCAGCCTTGCTTTCGGTCTCGGGCCCCCTCCTCCCGGCGCGATCCCTGCGTCGGAGGCAATAGGCAGCGCGCACTGGGAGCTTTCAGCGCCACTTGGGTCCGGGTCCCTGTCGGGTCGGGGGCTGCTGCTTTGGAGGACGCGGTTGGTGTGGCGTTGGGTCGGCTCGGGCACGTGCCGGGCGCCCGTGGTGGGCAGGGGGCCGGAGGGCGGGGGGAGGCGTCGGCCGGCAGCCCGAGAGCGTCCGGGCGCGGGGGCGGTGGCCGCCGTCCTCGTTAGTATAGTGGTGAGTATCCCCGCCTGTCACGCGGGAGACCGGGGTTCGATTCCCCGACGGGGAGGCAACACGCCCCCTTTTGGTGGCTGGCGCCGCTCTCTGTCCCGCCGCCTATCTCCCAAGGACCCTGCTTGTCCGCCCTGTGCCCTCCGTCCTCCAGCGAGGCGCAGGGCCCCAGCGCGTGCCCAGCCTGCCCACCCTCGACCCCCTCCAGCCCTCCAGCCCTCCAGCCCTTCCTCGTCGCCGGGCACTCGGTCGCCACGGCCGAGCGACGGCCTCCTCTGGACACCACAAGCTCTCGATGACGTTGCGGCCCGCCCAAAGTGGCTGTCTCCGTGGGCTCCTTGCGTCGCGACGCAAGGCTGCGCAGCTATGCACAGCTGCATAGGTGCCCAGCTGCCGGGACGGGTGGGAGGCGGATGAGTGCCGTCCCCTGTCGGTGCGGGAAGTGGCCTGGCCAGGCGCCGGGTGGAGAAGGGCTTTGGCGAGCCGGGGTGCTGGAAGATGCGTGCGCCGGGGGCGGGGGCGGGCCGCGGCGTGGAGCCGAGGGACCTGGAGCAGCAAGGCAGCGAGAGCGCCACCCTGAGGCGATCGGGCGGGTGGTCTAGGGCAGCTTCGTGGGGCTGGCGCGGGTGGGGCGCCGGGGGGCCTTGGTGGCGTCTGTGACGTCACAGAGCTGCCGGCCGGCGTGGCGTCGGGGCAGGGCTGCTCCAAGCGGCGGCGGCGGCGGCTGAGGAGGAGGAGGAGGACGAGGAAGAGAAAGGGGAGCAGAAGGAGGAAGAGAAGGAGGAGGAGTCGGAAGAGAAGGAGGAGGAGGAGGAGGAGGGGGAGGAGGAAGCGGCGACGAGAGTGCGCTCGGGCGAGCCCGGTGCCGGCGTCTCGGGGCGGCCCGGGCTGTGCAGCGTTGGTGGTATAGTGGTGAGCATAGCTGCCTTCCAAGCAGTTGACCCGGGTTCGATTCCCGGCCAACGCAGCGGGCTGACCTTTTGCCGCGCTCCGCGGGCGGCCGGCCGGCCGGCCGGGGCCCTGTGAGGGAGAGCTGGGAGCAGGGAGCTCGGTGGCCCTAGCGGCTCTTCTTGTGTGTGCGAGAAGCAGGCGCGCAGTGTTCTGAGGGTGCTGCGAGCAGGAAGGACGGGAGGACACGTGGATTGCCAGGGGCGGCGTGTGGCTGGACTTGGAAAGGCCGGGTCTTGGCGCCAAGGTGGCGCCGAGCGGCTGCTATGGGTCGAGCAGGAGCAGCGGTAGAGCCCGACGCTCCCTGGTGGTCTAGTGGTTAGGATTCGGCGCTCTCACCGCCGCGGCCCGGGTTCGATTCCCGGTCAGGGAAGCCTTTCTTCTTCCTCTCTACCTCACACCGTCCACATCCCACTTTTAGGCCACGCTTGTTCCGCGGCCTCGGCGTCGCGCCCTGCCCGACAACAGCCGCCCGGTGCCCTGCACCTGCAGCCCAAGCCCTGCCAGGCAACGTCCACCCTCCCTGCCCGGCCAGACCTTTTGGCCGCCCTGGCGCGCGCCCACTCGAGGCCTTCGACGTCCCGTGTCTTCGTTTTCACACGCTTGCCTCAGCCCCAAACACGAATGGCCGGGGCGGCGCCTCTCCCCGCCGAGGCTGTGTCCACGAGCAAACGCCCCCGCCGGTGTTTGGACTCTCCAGCAGCACTGCTTCTCCCCCACGGCGACAGCGGCGGCGGCACCGACGGCGCTGTCACACGCGGTGCCTTCTGACAGCGCCGGATCCCCTGTGGAAAGGAGCACCGGTGGGCAGACGGGTGCTTCGCAACACCGCAGCAGGTTTCCTGAACGCCCTTGCCGGTGCCTTGGGGGTGGCTGACAGTGTGGGATGAAGGTGTTTGTGGCCGTGGTCGGTGGCCACCCCACGCGGGCTAGGGAACGGAGCAGAAGGAGCCCATGGAGAGAGGGCGGCGGTGGGCCGCGTGCTGGGAGGTGCGAGGAAGGACCTGGGGTGTCTGGCTGGAGCGCGGGCAGGAGCGAGAGGTGTTGGGCTGGCGGGGACCTGGCCCGGGAGAGCGGCTGGCCGCTCAGGCAGGGGCTCAGCAGAAGCTTGGTGTGGTGGGGGCACCTGGCCCGGCACGTGTGTGCGGGTGGGTCAGATCAGGGGGCGGGGTGGGCCTGGAGTAGGAGTGAGTCTGAGGAGCGCTGGCAGAAGTGAGACTTCCGGGCAGGACATTTGACAGTCGGGCCTGGGATACAAGGGGCAGGTGGCGGGGAGAGGGGTCCGAGCCTCCAGGCTGGGGGGAAGGGCGGGGTGTGTGAACGGGCTGTGGGGCGTGGAAGATGGTGGCAGAGGACCCCTTCGCGGTGGGGTGGCGGGTGAGCGCCCCAGACTGGTGTGCTGTGCGGCAAGGTGGTCAGGCCAAGCAATGGGTTGTTACTGGGGGCGGTGGGTAGGAGGCGGGCAAGAGAACAACAGAAACGGAGCGCGCCACAGGGGCTAGGCGGGGTCCGAATCGGGTGGGGGCATTCTACTGCCCCAGAGACACACATCACCTCTCATCGGGAGAAACCATCCAGTCTCAGGTGTGTGTGGTGGCGGGGGTCGGGGGAGGAGGGGTTGAGGTTGAAAGAGGCCAAGGGAGAGGTCCCGTCTGATCCAGCAATCCCACTCCTGGGTGCGTAGCCGGAAATGGCGAAACAAGAGTTCAGAAAGGCACAAGCACCTCCATGTTCACAGCGGCACTATTTGCGCTAGGCAAGACATGGAAAAAACCCAAGTGCCCGTCAACGGGTGGCCAGTACAAGAAGAGGTCGTATCTATGTAGTACGAGCTATCACTCAGCCATCAATAAAAAAGAATGAACTATTGCCATTTGCTGCCACAAGACTGCTCCCCGAGAATATTACGCTTCGTGAAGTATGTCCGACAGAGAAACACAAAGATACGTGGAATCTCAAAAGTACTACCACTGAATCTATGTGCGAAACAGAAACAGGCTCACAGACCTGGAAAACACAGTGATGGTTACCCGAGGGAAAAAGGAGGGCTGGAGGGATAAATTAGGAGCTCGATGAACCGATACACAGTACTTCATATAAAGGAGATAAGCAGCAAGGATTTACAGAATAACACAGGGACTGATATTCAATATCCTGCAATAACCTATACTGGAAATCAATCTGAAACAATATTAGACATGGAAAACAGTATCCCCTTTGCTGTACACCTGAAACTAACTCAATGTGGTTAATCAACTCTTCTTCCTAAACCACAAGTCCTAGTCCTTAAAAGTAAGTAAGTAAATAAATAAATATATAAATAAATAAATAGGAGGAACTGAACCATCAGATGATCCAGCAATCCCCGTCGTGGGTACGCAGCCGCCAAAGAGAAAAACTGTTGTTTGGAGAGATCCACGCACCCCCGTGTTTGTAGCTGCGCTACGTGCCACAGCCAAGACACAGAAAAAACCCATGTGCCCATCAGCAGTCGGCTGAGAGAAAAGGATGTGGTATATATGTACTGTGGAGTATTACTCAGCCATTTCAGAAAATGAAATATTGCCATTTGCCACAATAAGGATGGTCCTAGAGATTATTACACTTGGTGAAGTAAGTCTGACAGAGAAGCACAAAGATACGTGGAATCTAAAACGTAATAGAAAAGAATGTATGTGCAGAAGAGAAACAGACTCCCAGACGGAGAAAACACACTGATGGTTACCCGAGGAGAAAGGGAGGGGTGGAGACATAAATTAGGAGCTGCGATGAACAGATACACCGTACTTCACATAAAAGACATAAGCAGGGGGCTTCCCTGGTGGCGCAGTGGTTGAGAGTCCGCCTGCCGATGCAGGGGACACGGGTTCGTGCCCCGGTCCGGGAAGATCCCACATGCCGCGGAGCGGCTGGGCCCGTGAGCCATGGCCGCTGAGCCTGCGCGTCCGGAGCCTGTGCTCCGCAACGGGAGAGGCCACAGCAGTGAGAGGCCCGCGTACTGCAAAAACAAAACAAAACAAAACAAAACAAAAAAAACACATAAGCAACAAGGATTTCCAGTATAACACAGGGAACGATATTCAATATCGTGTAGTAAGCTATCATGGAAAGCAATCTGAAACGTTATTAGACATGGGAAACAGTATCTGCTTTGCTGTGCACCTGAAACTAACTCAATATTGTTAATCAAGTTTTCTTCCAAAATTACAGCTAGTCGTTCTTATAAGTAAGTAAGTAAATGAATAAATAAATATTAAATGCATAAATAAAAACAACACACTAAAGAAATAGGTGAAATAGGGGCTCTCATATGATCCAGCAATCCCCATCGTGGGTACACATCGGCAGAGGAGAGAAACTGTCATTTGAAGAGATCCATGCACCCCCATGTTCACAGCAGCACTACGGGCCACAGCCAAGACATGGACAAAACCCAAGTGCCCATCAACCGATGGCTGGCACGGGAAGACGTGATATATATGTACTGTGGAATATTACTCAG
Organism: Leucopleurus acutus; assembly: GCF_964270905.1. Taxonomy (NCBI): domain Eukaryota; kingdom Metazoa; phylum Chordata; class Mammalia; order Artiodactyla; family Delphinidae; genus Leucopleurus; species Leucopleurus acutus. The sequence continues at coordinate 2,055 of NW_028138761.1, read as the reverse complement.
CCATACAAAAGAGTGAGATACTGCCATTTGCACCAAGAAGGAGGGACCTAGAGTATATTACACTTAGCGACGTAAGTCAGGCAGAGAAGCACAAAGATACGGGGACTCTAAAGAGTACTACAAACGAACGTATGTGCCAAAGAGAGAGAGACACACAGACATAGAAAACACACTGTTCGTTACCCAAGGGGAAAGTGTAGGGCAGGGGAAATTCCGGAGCTGTGATTAACAGAGAGGAAATACTATACATAAAGCACACAAGCAACAAGGATTTACCGTACAGCACAGGGAACTGTATTCATGTGTCGTGATGACGTATAACGGAAAATAACCTGGAAAAGGACATATAACTGAATCACTTTGCTGTACACCTGAAAGTAACACAATGTTTAAACCAACCATACTGCTACGAAAAGGAGAAGAAGACGAAGGGGAAAACAAGAGGGCAACGGGACAGAGGCAAGGGCAGGATCCTTGACAACGTAGGATTTGGAAAGGATCGGGGGGGGGGAAAGTGGCGAGATAGGAGGTGGGAGGGGGGTGTTTGTGGGAATAGGCAGGAGGCTGAGGTGGGGGTGCTGTCCCGAGGGCTGATGCTGTTGGTGGGAGCAGAGGTTCAGGGGAGGGGGTGGTGTTTGTCGTGCTGATGGTGCTGGTGGCAGTAGCGGTGGAGGAGCGGGCCGGTGTTGGAAACGTGTTTCTGTTGAGGGTCAAAACGTGAATCTAGAGTGTAGTCTGCGATGATAGTGTGGACTTCTTTGGAACTCCTCGTGCAAGTGAGCGCTTTTGGGACTCTCTAGGAAACTGGGATGTATCGCTCCCAGAGGTGGCGACTTGCTTGCTGCTGGTTGTGCAAAGATAGTATAATTTTCGGAGTGGGGGCAGAGTGAGGCAGAGAGCTTGGACACGTGGCGAAAGGTGAAGAGGTTGGGCTGTGCGGGTGCCAGTGTGGGGTGTTCCTTACGGTGACAAGCGGGACACAAGCGGGGTCGGGGTCAGGAAGAGAACAAGGACAAGGAAGGGGTCTGGGCGAAAGAGTGGCTGAGCCCGCGAGGTGTCAGGTCCTGGAGGCCTGGCTCCCGGGTGTGTGTGGGGTGGGGGCGTCTGCGTGGGAAGGACAGGGGCCGGGAAGGTACGGTGGTGAGCGAGCTGTTGCAGGACCGGTGCCTTGAGTGTGGCAGCTGGGAAACCCAGCTCCGCTTTGGGGCTGCGGGCACCAAAAGGGGACGCTGCGTCTGCATGGGCCGGGAATCGAACCCGGGCCTCCCGCGTGGCAGGCGAGAATTCTACCACTGAACCACCCATGCACCGATGGCCGCCGGCGCCCGCCGCTGCCCCAGCGGCGCTCGCCGCCAACCGCCCGACCCTGGTCACTGCTCGCCGCGTGGGCATGGGCTCCATTTGAGCAGGAGGCCGACGGGCCACCTGAATGAGAGGCTCCGGGCACTCTGGCGACCCCAGGGCGCGAGGCGGTCGGAAGCACCGATGGATGGAGGGACGCAGGCGGGCTCGGCCTGTCCTGCGCTTTCTCTGCCGTCCACGGAGCCGCGAGACTGCCGGTGTCGCCAGAGGAAGCCAGGAGGCGAACCGGCCTGGCCCGCGCCCGAATCCCACTCAGGGCAGGCGAGGCGGGGCCGCTGCGGCTGAGCAGCGACGTTCCTCTCAGCCCCCGCCCGGCTCCGACGCAGGCAGGCAGGCAGGCAGGCAGGCAGGTGTGGTCCGGCCAGGGTCCCAAGGCGAAAAAGCACCGAGGGCACGCACCACAAGGCAGTCAGGACGCTGTCGGCGGCCACCTCGCTGTGGCTGTGGAGGGAATGGAATGGGCAGGCAGGCCGTTGGGTCTGGCGGGAAGGACAGGATGTTGGAAAGAGGGAGAGCTGCTGCTGGCGGAAGTGGAAGGAGGGCTGTGAGAACGAGTCCGCTGTTCACCAGGCAGAAGTCGGAGGGCGGGCGAGGCGTGGAGGGCTTTCCACACGCGGCCGTTCTGCGTGTGGCGGTGGGGGCGGGGTGTCGTGAGGGAGTGGGAGTGGCGGGGAGGGGCGAAGGCAGGCAGGC